>NC_022009.1:6859797-6888426 GCF_000317375.1 Microtus ochrogaster | reverse complement strand
CCCTGTCTCGAAAAAATCAAAAAAAAAAAAAAAAGGGTTAATCAAGATGTGAGAGTTAGCCAATAAGAGGCTAGAGCTAATAGGCCAGGCAATAATTTAATTAATACAATTTTTGTGTGATTATTTTGGAAGTAAGATAGCCGGAGGAGAAGGAACAAAAGGACCCACTCTCCTTACTACAGAGTGGTGCCCAATGTGGTAAACTGACTCCACGTAAAAACTGAGAGCTCTAGGGGAACACATTTCAGCTCTCCAAGTCATCAGACCAACTTCCTTTGGACAAGGGGCCAGAGGTACAGCCAGGAAAATCAGAGTTCATATTGGACAAAATGAAGCCGATTTTGGCTGCAATGACCCCAAATTAAGCACTCACTGGTTCATAAAGTATACTTGGATTTTTGTTTTTTTAACCCATGTACCCCCAGAACTTCAGTCACAACTAACTGAAGTCATCCCGGAAGCAGTGAGATACTTGGCTCCACACACAACTGTGACCTGGTTGTCATCCACTGCCTGAGGCGTGGTACACTCAGGGCAGGGATGTGACCTTAAGAACAATGAAGTATGGAGAAAAGGTGACAAATGGCCCGTCCTCTCATTTGGTTTACTGTCAGCCTTTCATGGTATTGATGATACCAAGCTTGTGGACCATGCAATCATATCAGAAATCATCAATTCTCTATCCAGCAGAATAAATTACAAACATGGAAGGAAAGTCCTACTGTACTTGCTGAGTCCCAGAGATCCTTCTCCTATGGTGTGAGAACTCATCTATGTCCTGTGGAAAGGAGAAGGCAATGCACAGTGAGAAAGACTGCGACCCAGTGTGTGGGATCTTGGAATCCATCTCCCCAGCTTTGTTAAGCTACCTGCAAGGATGTACTCACGAAACAGTGTGGATCAGTCTGCGTATGTGCTAATATCTGATATCCTGGATTCTGCTCCTGGAGACGTTCAGCATCCATGGATGCAATGGCCAGTTTGGTAACAAGAATGGAGAGATTCATGTTACTGAGCATCCTGCATGATGTCTAGTTTTCAAATGGTTAACGAAGTAAGATGAAAAGATGAAAGAAAATGGAAGAGAAGGTTGTTTTGCAAAATACTTTAAGAGCATGTTGGCATGAAAAACTTCAACTCCTGGGCCAGCATCCATCCAGGTATAATTATTCTCTCCGGTCTTTTCTCAGAGTTGTGATCAGGAAGTTGTAAACAAAGTCAAAGCTAGACCAAGTCGCGCAATTATTATATAGATTAAAAAAATAAAAGTATCAGTAGTGGAGTTGAAATTTTGATTAAATGATGAGTTCGTAGGTGTGGAGAGGGTGAATGAGCTGGAACCTATTTCCCAGTGAAGGCTGGGATCTACCATACTCTTAATTTGGAAGCTCTATACATGTATTTCTTTTCTTTTTTATTGATTTTATTGAGCTCTACATTTTTCTCTGCTCCCCTTCCTGCCTCTCTCCTCTCCTTCAACCCTCTCCCAAGGTCGCCATGCTCCCATTTATTCAGGAGATCTTGTCTTTTTCTACTTCTTATGTAAATTAGATCTATGTATGTCTCTCTTAGGGTCCTCATTGTTGTCTAGGCTGGTTTTCTTTGCTTTTTGTTTAAAAACCACTTATGAGTGAGTACATGTGATAATTGTCTTTCTGTGTCTGGATTACCTCACTCAAAATGATGTTTTCTATCTCCATCCATTTGCCTGCAAAATTCAAGGTGTTGCTATTTTTTTTTACTGCTGTGTAGTACTCCATTGTGTAAATATACCACATTTTCCTTATCCATTCTTCGGTCAAGGAGCATTTAGGTTGTGTTCAAGTTCTGGCTATGACAAACAATGCTTCTATGAACATAGATGAGCACATGTCCTTGTGGCACGATTGAGCATCCTTTAGATATATACCCCAAAGTGCTATTGCTGTATTGAGGAAGGTTGTTTCCTAATTTTCTGAGAAATTGCCACACTGACATCCAAAGGGGCTGTACCAGCTTGCATTTTCACCAGCAATGGAGGAGTGTTCCCTTTACCCCACAACCTCTCCAGAATAAGTTGTCATCAGTGTTTCTGATCTTGGCCATTCTTACAGGTGTAAGATGGAATCTCAGAGTTGTTTTGATTTGCATTTCTCTGATGACTAAGGATGTTGAACATTTCCTTAAGTGTCTTTCAGCCATTTTAGATTCCTCTGCAGACAGTTCTCTATTTAGGTCTATACTCCATTTTTTTAAAAAAAAAATTGGATTATTTGTTCTTTTGATGACCAATTCTTGAATTCTTTGTATATTTTGGAGATGAGATCTCTGTCTGATATGGAGTTAGTGAAGATCTTTTCCCATTCTGTATGCTGTCATTTTATCTTGTTGACTGTGTTCTTTGCTTTACAGAAGCTTTTCAGTTTCAGGAGATCCCATTTATTAACTGTTTCTCTCAGTGTCTGTGCTGCTGGGGTTATATTTAGGAAGTGGTCTCCTGTGCCAATGCATTCAAGTGTTCTCCAAGGTTCAGTGTGGCTTTTTTATTTTTTTTTTTTGTGAAATGACCTATTTATATAAAACCTTTTGTAAAAATGGGCAAAAGAAATGAATTAATTAATTGACTGTCTATTGAATATCAGTTATGAAGAAGACTTATTTTTGGCGTTCAACACAAGAGACAAAACCTATTAATCCTATTACAGGAGATGGGCTATGCAGCTACTGCAGAGAGCCAACCGTGAATACTGCATTGCAGATGAGGGTGCACAGACTGAGGTTAATGAGAAGACTTTCTTTGTGGAACAAGAGTAAATTTTATCCCTTATCTGCTAGAACAGAAACATTTCTTCTACTAACAAACGAGAGGTGAAAAAAAGGGAGAGAATCAAAATTAAACAAAGAGAGCTCTTGTTCCAGAGAACTAGTGCAAAAATGTCTCTGCTTGTTGAAACCAGGGCCAGAGACCTTCCTAACATGCTCCTGGGGGCTCCTGAGGGTTGTTGAATTGACTCTGTGTGACTGATCCCTGGTTTCTAGTCACCAGCAGCATCTGTGCTACTGACAGATGGAACATTCTGGAGCTAAAGACCTCAGTGGTGAAACAGGGTGTTGTTCCTCTCAGAGACCAGGAAGCTGAATGAGGTAACTGCTGTAAAAGTCAGTTATTTCAATGATTATGAATTTCCTGCTTGATCTGGCTGCCTTATATTTTTATTCTTGACCTTGTTTCTAGCCCGAGGTCCTTTCAAGTGATTATAAGGAAATGTCTTCCTGTTTAGCCCATGGTTTTTGGCACAGTTTTTGTCCAGGTATCTCATAATTTAAGGTGCTTGATATGGAACCTCCACAGTCACAGCAGAGTCACCTCTCTAAACCTTGAGTAACTGAAGTCAGTGTTTACATGGGAAAGAAAACTAGAAATACACTCTATTCAATGATAACACAGAGAAAGAAAAACCTGCTTCTTCCTTGTGGAGGTCTTGACTTTTGTGGACCTGTCTGGAAAGAAACTACTGGGCTTTAATTCCCATTGTAAATTTAAACGTGATGCCCATGGTTTAAATTGCAAGGCTTTTATTATGCCATTTTAAAGAGAATGATACATGCTATACCTTGAATTATATCAATGAACTTTTTACTCAAAGGTAGATTTTCAGACAACCCCACCCTTGGGAATGCAATCCATAGTCAAAAGTAAAAATAAAAAATCATCTTCCAGGGCTAACATCATGATTATAAAGGCATGTACTTAACTCTTAGTGTCAGGACTTTAATGAGTTCTTTAACACACAGTTTTTAAAAAAACTTGATTATTTAGTTTCCCAGCTCATAGGGGCAAGGAACTACAAACTGAACATTTAGGCAAAGAAAATGTTGGAAGTGGCCATAAACACAGGGTGATGACTGGCAGTCTGATGGAAGAAGAAGAGTCGTTGTCCTAGAAGGGAAGAATCACTGCCTCATGAGGTAAGGGTTCTTAGTGATGGGGAAGTAAAGCACATTCTATCTTTTTTTGTACATTTAGTATATAAAAACAAAACTAAAAGCATTTTCTAATTAAAATGCTTTTGCATGAAAACCAAAGTGGCATATATAAGAAATCTAAACATCAATTATGAGGACTTGCCTCATAGAAGGTTTCATCATTTTGCCATGTCCCTAGTAATAAGAATAAAAGCAAAAATCATGTCCTTCATACCTGAAACTATAATGACCATACCTTTTTATAGTAATATATCTCTCCTTTTACACGGCAGAGCCCAAAGAACATCACTCGTTTCTAGAGAACAGAAATGCTCCCAGACCATAGGTGGTTAAAAGTGACTGGAGCATAAGCATATATGAGACGAGAGTCGTGTGAATACTGATTGTGTCCTAGGAAGGATGCAAGCTGTCACCCTCTTCCCCTGAAAGTGCCAGGATATGCATCTCAGCCTATCGATTCTCCCTGCATGCATATTCCAGCAAGGGGATGCACTGTCTCAGTTGCTCATACTCCTCTCCACCCCTTTCTGCTCAGCAACAGTTTCCATACACATTTAAAACTCAAGTAGCATCTTTCACATTAACCTTGTGATGTCTGATAGGGAGGACAGAGATGGATATTGCCTTGCTGGGATGTGTACACATGATTCATAATGAGCAACCGCAGCTCTTTCCTGACCATGACCGGGCATCAAGGCAAAGTGAGGTCCAAGCCTACTGAGACACTGGGTCCTAAAGGAACATGGTTTCAACTTAGCTAAGCATACAATTTAGCACTGCAGGCAAGGCCTTCCATACTCAGCCCAACACAGGCCCCTGGTTGCTGTTTCTTTTTTGATCTTTTCCCAAGGAAACTCAGCCCTGGTCAGAAATACTGATGTAGGTTACAGGAAATGCTACCCCTAGAAAGATCCCTTCTACACTGTGTTCTGTTATGACCCATGGAGACAGCTCAGTTATCATGTGACCTTTTGTGCTCTACACTGTCCCACAGATCTGGGCATGCAGTGAGGTTTAGAGTGAAGGCTTTACAGTGACTTTTGTGGGGGGTTGAGTGATCGTGCTCTGGAGGCTTGAAACACCACTGGTGTTTCTCAGGTTAATCAATATGCACACTACTCCGAAAGCAGGATCTTAAGTGGGCACATTTTTAATTCCTGTCTAAAGTAGAAATTAAACAGGGTTATAGCTAATTTCTCAATTTAGTTTTAATATCGCCTATCTGTGTAATCATACTCAGTACTTTACAGGAAGTTGGATTTGTCTGAAAATTTAACGAAGTATCAGTAGGGATATTTTCCTGGGTAGAGATTGAGTTTTTGAGTGATAGCATTGAAGGCAACAGTATTACCTCTTATGAGAAGGACTCATGGACCTTCTTTCACACAGTTTGAACACTAGCATGGAGACCTTCATGTATGGCTGCCGAGAGCCAAAGTCTACCCTGAGGGATATTTTGCAAGTCAACTTAATAGAGTTCTGAGTTTTCATCTTTTTCTATGTTTATAATGTAATCAAATATGAAACAAGGCAAGGGTAAAGTATCCTGATATGCTACTAGTATTGATGTGTGTGGAGAAGATTGTTCTGCTTCTACCAATAATGGTCAGATTGTACATCTACCTAGGGTTATTTACTACTGGTGCATTGTGGTATTTTTAAAATGTAAATTGTTTCCCAATAAGTACTTTAGTGTATGAATTGCACATCAGTTTTGTCAAAATGTAGACTCTGAATCATTAAGTGAGGTCCTTAAGTAAGGTCAGTAATATATATATATATATATATATATATATTTCCAGAAAGCTCCAAGGTGATTCCGCTGCTCTGCTGATCTCATGTTAGTTGCAAGTTTAAAGCAAGTACGGTAGCAGAAGAAAGACTGAGAGAACTCCGATGTTCTATAAGCTTATATACAGTATTCTTGCTTTGTGTGGTAAGACATTATCATTATTTCTCCAAATCTCCATAAAGTTACTATAATCCGCATCTCATTGCACATAATGGCTTCAGTATATGAAGGGAATAGCTCCAATTTCAGTTTTCACTAATGCTATATTAATTTTGTAGGGTTCACCTAAACTCTTTTTATCTGCATAGAAATCTGCTTAGGCAGAGTTGACTTGCCTTAGTATGGTGGTTTGGATAAGAATGGTCCCCATATGCTCATATATTTGAAGGCTTAGTCACCAGGAAGTGGAACTCTTTGATAGGATTAGAAAGATTAGGTAGTGTGGCCTTGTTGGAGGAAGTATGCCAGTGGGGGTAGGCTTTGAGGTTTTAAAAACTCATGCCAGGTCTAGTTCATCCCCCGCAGTATGAACTCTGAACTATTTCTCAATCACCATTCCTGCCATGTCTTCTGCCACGCTCCCCACCAGGATGATACTAGATTAAGCCTCTGAAACTATAAACAAGCCCCTAATTAAATGCTTTATTTTTGTAAGAGTTGCCTCTGTCATGATGTCTCTTCACAGCAATAGAACAGTAATCAAGATACTTGGAACATGTTATCTGTAATTCTCATTTCTCTATCTGACATGCTTATTGACATACAGCATACTAAGGTATTTTCTACAATTAATAAGAAGTTATAAATGAACCCTCTTATGACAAGAAAAACAAAGATGAAAGAATAAGAACAACCTGCTGCCTCAAGTCTGACCTCATGGACCATTCTGTTATGGAACTGTAAAGCCAGGTAAATTTCAATCATCATCATCATCACATTCAAACTTTGATTGACTCTGGTCATTATACCAACCCTTATATGAAGAGAAATGTTGTATAGGAGATAAAACCATGCCATAGAATTTCTATAATTCCATATTAGTTATATAAGTAAATAGTGAATGCATTTACCTGTAACTTTGATCTGATATTCTTAGAACAAAAGCTCTATGGATGTTATTTTTAAAAAGGATTGTTATTGCTTTTCAGCTCCATGAAGTATTTTCCTTAATCAGTTACTAATGGGTGATTGAATTTCAGATTGATTAGTGTGACTCAGCATATGAGTTGAGCTAGATTTTGCTTTTCAGGAAAGGAAATTTGTTATTCTTTAAGAGAAGTCTTGAGTTTAACCCACTTATTATATGTCAGATATACATGTGGTCATGTATATGTTGATGGGAACATTTATAAAATAGTATAAGATTATGGGTGTACATGTAACCAAATAAACAATAATAACAATAAGGATGAAGGACAAGATGAAGACTGTACCAGTGTTTGAAATTATTTTGTACACATTAGTCCTTGGTGAGAGATTTGATAGGTACCAATAATACAGTAATGGATGAGCCTCAAAAAGTTGAAACTTAAATTACAATATTATTTGCTGTATGAAGTCTTACAGCCAGTGGTTACCCACCCACGGGGGCATGGCCTCTTCTACTATTTATGCCGATGTAGAGCATGCATCTGGCCTCTTTTCTTGCTGAGGGATTCAGTTTCTGTTCTCCATTCCAGCAGAGGATTCTGATTCGCAAGTCTGCCCCTAAATAAATAACTGTCTATATTTCTCATTTCTGAGCTAGTGTGGGATTTCTTTCAAGAGTCCTTCATCTTCAATTATTTATCTATTTTATTCCTGTATATGTATCACAAGGAAATACCAATATGTGAGTAGACATCTCCAGTAACATGCTCACTGCAGAGCTAGCTATTCTACAGTTACCAAGACATGAAAACAACACAGGTTGTCTTAGTTAGTTTCTGTAGCTGTGGAGAGACCACATGACCATGGCAATTCTTATAAGGGAAAATTTTCCACTGGGGCTGTCTTCCAGATACAACACTTTCAGAGGTTTAGTCCATTATCTTCATGGAGGTGTGTAGGCAGGCGTGGTGTTGGAGAAGGAGCTGAGAGCTCTGTATCTTGATCCACAGGCAACAGAAGCAACTGTGTGACATACTGAGCATAGCTTGAACATAGTAGACCTCAAAGCCTGACCCCTGAAATGACACACTTCTTCCAATAATGTCACACCTGCTCCAACAAAGTCACACCTTTTAATAGTGCTACTTCTTATGGGACCATTTCTTTCAAACCAATACACAGGTAGATATACATGAACTGGTGTATTGATAAATAATATGAATAAATGTACACAATCCCTTCATAAAAAGAACATGTTATTGTTTGTGACAACATGAATGGAGAACTAGACTGGAAGTAGAGATTATTATGTCTACAGCTGGGCCTCAATGGCCATTAAATATTTACATAGGTGGTAAAAGACCTAACTTAGGTAGGCATGGCACCCTGGTGTTCAGTCTGTATAGGGTCATACGGGACATCTCTAGGACATCATGAGTCACATAACTGTAACTGTTCTGACTGAGATGGTCTCTGCTCACCAATCATTGATGACCAACAATCTAGTTTCTATATCTAATCCTTTGACATTATTTAGCTAACTTTCATTGCTTTGCTTATTTTTCTTTGATTAGTATTCTCAAGATTCACTCCCATTGTAGCTTAGTACAGATTTCCTTATTTTTTTAAAGCTGAATAACATTTCAGATGTGGATATACCACATTTTCTTTATCCATTCATCTGCTGATTAACTGCCTCTACCTCCTGGGTATTGTGAATGATGCAATGTACACATGTGTGGAGATTACTCTTTGGGATCCCATTTTTAGTTACTTCTATATCTGTGTCCATAAATGGGTTTACTATGTTGATCATATGTTAGTTACATTTTCTATTTTTTGATCATCCATGTTATTTTGCATATAACTACCATTTTATATTGTTGTTAGTTAACATGTGCAATATTTTAAATTTCTATACATTTTTAGTAATACTATTTATCTTTTCTCTTTTGTGTGAGTTTTTTGAGACAAGGTTTCTCTGAGTATCTCTGACTATCCTGGAACTTGCCCTGTAGACCAGGTTGGCCTCAAAGTCACAGGGAGTGCTGGGATTAAAGGCATGTGCCACCACTGTCCTGCCTCTTTTCTCTTTCTTTAAAAATATAAGAGGGGAAATTATCTTTGTAGTTTTTTTGGCCAGCATTTCCTTAAGGATTTATGGGCCTGGATATTTTTCAGGTGCTTGTCAGTATTTTGGAGAAATTTCTGTGTTAGCCCTATGACCATTTCCTTTCTTTCTTTCTTTCTTTCTTTCTTTCTTTCTTTCTTTCTTTTTTTTTTTTGGATTTTCAAGACAGGGTTTCTCTGTAGCTTTTTGGTTCCTGTCCTGGAACTAGCTCTTGTAGTCCAGGCTGACCTCAAACTCACAGAGATCCGCCTGCCTCTGCCTCCTGAGTGCTGGGATTAAAGGCGTGCGCCACCACCGCCTGGCCCTATGACCATTTCTTAATTATATTATTTTTTTTCGTTGAATTGATGGTGCTATTTACATATTCTGAATATTGACTTTTTATTTGATAGTACATTAGATTAAAAATATTACAAATATTTTCTTTTACTGTAATGATTTCCTTTACATAGTTACTAGTTGTTTTTTTTTTCCTGAGTAATATTTTAAGGTTTTTTCGCTGCTATTGTTTCTGATTTTTTTCATATTATGAAGTGGGAAAGTGGAATCTAAGATGGTATTTGTACATTGACCAATCCAGACAGATTACTAATATTGTGTCCTTGCACTTTGTTACCATTTTGGAATTATTTGTTTAATTTTCCTTAGTGAGAGTTAGGTTACCAAGTATAAATTCTTTTGTGAGATACTTAGAAGGTCTTTTTTTCTGCTTATTCATGAGGGTGGCTCATGTTTGTACTAAGGATAGCATTGTTAGATAAAGACTGGATTAGAAAATTGCAATTAATATTTCTCTCAGTTATAATGCCTTCTTGTTTCCTTGTATATGTGGCAGTAACATTCAATCCAAACAGCATCTTATCAAGTCAATTCATGGGCAAAGGCAAAGAGTCCAGAGATCACTGTGAAGCTGCATGCTGTCCCTCTATTGAGTAGAGCTGAAACGAAGCTGCATAATGCAGTTTAGAATTTGTCACTGAAGGCAGGGTTTTGCTTACTTTACTAAATATATTGACTGTGGGATATAAACAAATCCTTTGCAAACAGATTTAAATGCATTGCAATTACAAAATGGCCATCCAGTTTCCCCTCTAAGCTCAGGAGAAAGGAGTAACGTATTCTACCTCAAGAAAAGAGACAAAAAGCAACACCTCTGGGTCTTCTGCATCACCCTCTTACCTTTTAAAGCATATCTTCTGCCACTCATCTAGTGATTGGCATAGAAGCCTGGGACCACTGCTGACTGCCTGCCAGTTATCATTTCTCAATAAAAATAATTTAAAGCTCTGAGGATAAACCTTCTCTAGTTGGTCCTTTATATGATTCAGATAGATTCAGCAGGTTGGTCATCTACCCTTCTGTGTCTCAAGTGATGAGTCTATACAAAATGATCACACTCAAGTGATTATAAACGAGCTTGGCTTCAACTTAAACGTCCTGGATAAAGTCGTAACATTGTTCTAGTCAATTTTATATCAAAATAATGGGCTCCACTTTTCTTTTAATTGGCCTGTGGGAAAAAGTTGGTCACATACCTCTTGAAATTCTTTTAGAAGGTACCTCTTTAATTGGAGCCCATACTTCCAAATCAAAAGCCTCCTCATTCTGATCTCAGTTCACAGAGCTGAATGTTTATTGTTTTAAACAGCCCCTCAGAGGTAGCTAGAGGGACTGGCAGCAGGTTCAAAATAATGCATATATTTATCACAGCTCATAGTTAAGTTAAGGCATCAGCCACTTGCTTAATTTTTGTTATAAAAATTCTCCCTTGGAAATTGTCTTATTTTTTCTAACTTAAAAACAAACTAGTTCTATAGAGAGTTGTAGCTAAATCAACCTTCCTAAATGACAATTAACATCTTCTGTAATTTTAGCTCAGTATTCAAAACAAGTTACGATTGTAGATAAATTATACATAGCTGGTTTAGATTTCATGAATTATATGTTCATTGAGACGTAACATTTCAAAATTATTACAGTTGTTTCATAATCTAGATCTAGAGTTCTGAAACTTAACCATCAAATCACCCTTTGTTGTCTTGAAAGAAACTGTACACACTGTGAACCTTGCTCACAGAGTCTACCTCCTGCCAAATCCTCCCTCAGAATGGACTGCCAGCTAGGCTTCCCTGATTCAGTGCTGAACTGTGGCCAAAGTTGTAATAGCATCCTTTTATTCATTAGAGTAAGTTCATTTCAATCAAAAGGGAAATTTTCAGCAGTTAAATGGCTTCTGTTTTCAGCTTTAAAAATGTGCTCTTAATATTTGGCTTTGTGGTGAGGTCTTATGTCCTTTAGTTTCTTTAAATTTGTTTTGGTTGCTTGTGTTCTGACTTGAGGCTTTGTGCAGCCTCTTGTGTGCTTTTTCTGTTCTTCTTGATCCTATAAATGGCATCAGATGCGTTCATCCTGACAAATAGCAAGAGAGCGGTAATATTTTTGGAACGGGAGTGAAACACTCTTTTGTTTCTCTGTTGGCACAAAATCGGTCTCTTCCTTTTTCCCAAGAGAGCTGCAGTGGATGCAGAACATGTGGACGGAAGGAAGACCTGTGAGAGAGGACACAAAGAAGAGGGCTGCCCTTTCCAAAGTGAAGAGTCTTTGCAATCTTCACCGATGGGAAGTCAAGCAGCTCAGGAGAATGTTTGGGCTTGCCATGGGCTTGTCCCTGATGCTAAATATCTTGTTATGTTATTTTTAAAAACATTTATTTAAAAACTCTGCAGTCCAGGCTGGTCTGGAATTCTCTATGTATCCCAGGTAGACCTTGAATTCATGCCTTGGTTTCCCAAATTGTTGTGCTTACAGAAGTGAACCAGCATGCCTGTCTAATAGTAAATATCTTATGAGGTCTTGGGAAAGTCACTTTCTTCTTTAGAATTTTCTCATGTAAAATGAGAGCCCAGGACAGATCATTTGAGCTTTGCATTCTATTTGTCATATTGTGACTATTTGTGAAATCTCTATCATTAATTAGAAATTGATTTTCACTAGAATAGACCTGTGACTATGTCACAGTAATATATCCTTCTCATAAAACCTCAAATCTTGTTTTTTTTTTTATTTTGTTTTGTAGTGAAGACTTCCCTTAGATTTGTAGATATTTTTGGAAAATGAGGTATAATGAATGTTGGTGAGGAAATTCCAAGAATGGATGAGAATTTTGTGCAACAAAGCAAAGAAAAATTAATAGAAAATTTGAGGGACTATTGGAAATGATGTTCACTGTATAGACTAAGGGCAAAGTAGAGACTGAGTAAGAAGATGAAACAAGCCCAAAACTTGAGTTGCTTCCTATGGACTTAGGAGGGTAAGCAACTACAAAGCTATAACTACTTCACAGCTTTGACTCTCCCTGGACCCCAGTACCAAAATTCTTCCTTAGGAGTTGCAGGCTAACAGTTCCTCACTGTGCTGAGTCCGAGATCACAGTAATGGCCAGAGCTCTCTGTAGAGCTCCTGCATTGGGTTTCCTGGGGACCCTTAGGAGGTAATTCTCTTTCACTCCAGGAATCCGAATAGCAGGCATTCATACACACGCAGAGAGACCTTATGTATGGGTGCAGCACCCTTGAGGATATTGTAATTAGATAGGAATACAGCTTCTTATCCTGGGTCCATTGACTTCTATGACTCTGTGTGTGAATATTTCACAATGCAACTTGAGCATTGAGTTATTTTTGGGTTGTTGTTCTTAAAAATAATGTTGCTAAAAATTAAAAAGCACTGGTTAGTTGTGTGTGTGTGTGTGTGTGTGTGTGTGTATGTGTGTATGAACTTGACACAAACTGGTGTCATTTGAGAAGAGAAAACCTGAAGTGAAAAAATGCTCCTATTAGATTGTGAGCAAGCCCTTGAGGCATTTTTTTTTTTTGATTTATGATTGAGGTAGGAGGACCCAGACCACTGTGAAAGGTGCTAGCCCTGTAAAGGCTGAAGAAGCAAGAAGGAGCAAGCCAGTAAACAACGTTCCCCTATGACCTCTACCAGTTCTTGCTTTAAGTTCCTCTCCTGGATTCTCTTGGTGATGGAGTACAACCTGACATTTGTAATTTGGAGTAATTCCCATATTTCCCACACAGCTTTTGGTCATGGTGTTTTATTACAGCAACAGAAACCCTAACTAAGACAGAAATTGATTACCAGCCCATGGGTTGTTGCGACCATGTGATCTTGGGAATGTTTGAATGGCATTTGGAACTTTGAGCTAGAAAAAATGTCAAGTGTTAAGAGTTTAAGGAATTGTTGTGGAAACTTAGAAGATAATGCTAAGAGCAGCGAAGATGATGGAGGTTTGGCTTGTGAAGTTTAGAGGGAAGTTTAAGAGTCCCTGAAAGGGCCTATTGGGGATGTTCCAGTCGTTTGAATTAAGAATCTGTGTTTTTAGACAGCTAGGGCTGAACAATCAAATATGATGAACAAGAGACTAGAAGCACTACAGTGAAAAGTTACCTGGGATAATTGATTCTAGACAGCTAGGGCTGAAGAATCAGCTGTGATTGAAAAGAGAGCAGCATCACTGAGATGAAATCTTCTGCAAAGTATTTCTTCAGAGTCAACACACAAAGCTGTTTCCACAGGTGGCAGCTGAACTGGACAATATGTAAATGTCACTAGGTGGCACTGTTTTGAATGCATGAAGGGGTCATGGAGAGAAGCTTATACCTGGTACCATGAGATGCCAGAAAGTGGCCGCTCGTGAGGGTATAGTCTCAGTTGTAGTAGAAGCCTCAGAACCGAAGGGGTCATGGAGAGAAGAAGGCGAGGCATGACACCATGTGGCCCTGTCTGAGTCTCAAGGAGAGCCTTTAAAAGGCTATTGGTAAAAGTGCAGCCCGGTTGCAGTAGTGACTGCAGCATTTTTGATTTGCCAGTGAGAGCTAAGGACAACTGCAGATGGGAGTTGAACCAGCATGAGCCCAGAAGACAGGCTCTGAATTCTGGAGAAAATAGTTAGAGAGCTAGTCCAGACCATTGGGAGTCTAGAGGATCATCATCAGGTCAGAGACATCAAGTATTGACCTTTTCACACTGTTGAAGATTCATTTTGCTTTGATTTTATTGTGAGTGTGCCCTAGTTATTCTTCCTTTAAGTAAGAATGTATTTAATTTATTTTTTGATTTTTTTATAGGATCCCACAGTTAAGAGACTTTGGAATTTGAGACAGGTTTTTGATATTTTACAGAGGCTTTGGGATTTTGGATGTTTTAAAGAGACTGACCTTTTAAAATGTTGAAACTTTTAAAGACTGTGGGACTTTTAAAAGTTAGGGTGTTTCATATTGTGATATAAATATTAATATGAAATCTTAGGGGATGAACATGAAAGGAAAGGTTATGGTTTAATAGTAATGAGTTGTGTATTAACTTGACAAGGAATCAATTGTCCTGGTTAGTTTTCTTGTCAACTATATACAAGCTAGAGTCATTTGAAAAATGGGGACCTCAATTCAGAAATTGCTGGAACCAGTTTGAACTGTGGGAAAGTCAGGTGAGGGAGAATTTTTCTTCATAAATGATGTTGGAGGGCCCAACTGACTCTGTGCCATTCCATCCCTGGGCAGGTAGTTCTGATTTGTAAAAGAAAGCAGTATGAGTAAGTCAGGCAGAACAAGCCTATAAGCAGCATTCCTGCTTCAGTTCTGGCCTTGAGTTACTTCCCTGACTTCCTTCGGTAGAGTAAGACATTAGAATTGTAAGCATCTATTCCTCATGTTGCTTTTGGTAATGATATTTTCTTATAGAAATAGAAACCATAATTAAGATGCTTGGGGAAGAATTGGCTTTGGTATTTAAAAAAATGAGAGGACTCTTTCTTCAGGAATTGCTAAAAAGAAGGTGAAGGCAGAATTAATTGAGAGGTGGATGGAATGGAATCTGATGTTCATGGCCATCAAAACATTTTCATTCTTTTGTTGTACTCTAAGGTAAAGGCCTTGGCTCGTCTTTGAGGCTTTATATAGAGTGATGGATAGTTAGAAAAGCCATTTAGGAAGTCAACCTAGAATAGATGAATAGATTATGAATAGTAATGACCATGTCCCTAAGGTCATAAATCTCTTCCAGGTAATGATTAGTTCATAATCTGATAGATTATCTCCAGTTTGTTTTGACATTTCCAGCACAGCCCACTGTTTGAAGAAGCCATTCATTTAACAAATACTTACTCAGCACTTACTGTATGCTAGGAACTAAAACAACAACTATCATTTATCATTCAGTGACTATATGCTAAGAACCTTTATCTGTTATTTGTCTAAAAACTTTTGAGAAAAGGACAGCTTTCTTGTCTTATTTCCCAAGAAGTCATTGCAGTCAAAGAAACTAGGGACTATACACTATGAATTAGCAAAGTATTATTGTCATCTAGGTTGTGAACTATGAGCCTTCATCCTCAATGTCTATGATAGTGTTCTCTGACCAAGGGAACACAAACACAAACAAACTTTATCCCACTGTCCCATAGTCTGGACTGAAAATAACATATGTGAATAGGTAAAATAATTTGAAATTTAGAAGGAAACTAAGAAAGAAATAAGCAGGTTGGTCATTTAGAGATAAAGGGACTGGATGAAAGAGGCATAGACAGGGAGTCTGCTTTAGAGAGGGTTGTCAAGGAAACCCCTTCAAGGAGGAGTATTTTAAGGTGAAACTTGAGGATTGAGATGGAGCTCGCCAAGTGAAAAGCCTGATGTAGAACATTTTAGGCAGAATAAAGAAAAGAAGAGTTGGAGAAATTAGGAGAGTGAACTTGATGTTTCTAAGGACTTGAAAGAAGACTAGAACATGAAGAGAGGAAGAATGATAAACATAAGATAAGGGTGAAAGTGTGAAGTCCTCCTCTTCAGTACAGAGCCTATATATTTAAGTACAGGTTGGAAGAGATGTAGTTTATAAGAACATGTGAAGAAAGACATTGGGGTTTGGTGACTACACACTTAAATTCCAAACACAATCTAAATTCTATTTGCTAGAGGTGCATTTCTCTATACACTCAACTTAAATTCTATCTCAAAATTCTGTCATTTATATACTTAAAAAGACTCCTCTGCATTAATCTATGTTATTAATTAAAAAACAAATATCAAGCAAAGCAATAACAAGGCCATATTAGCTTACTATAGCATTTAGGAGGTGCCCTAGATGATTTCTATTGTGGAAAAATTATGTCGGGAATTAAAAGGTGAGGCACGAAAAGTTTATTTGGCTTTTTGCATGTTCACATCGTAGCCCATCAGTGAGGGAAACAAAGAATAAGAATGATTTTTCACTTGCCCTTCGTGGCTTATTTTGCCTGCTTTTCCATACAACCCAGGACAACTTGCCCAGAGAAAACAGCACCCACAATAAGATGGATCCTTTCATGTCAAGAATATGCCCCAAGACTGGCCTATAGATAGATAACTGATAGATGTGCTTACTCAACTGAGATTTTTCTCTTCCTAGATTTGTCTAGGTTTGTATTAAGGTGAAAAAACTAAACAGAACAGGAAGATATTAAATCTTAATAAACCATTTACTATCAAAGCAATTAAATAATATCCAAGTATTTAGTTCTGTCTCTGTTCCTGTACTATAACAACTTAATGCTTTCTGATTATTCTTGGTTTAATAAATCAGGTTGCTCTCCGATGTAGCTGCTCAAGACATCAGCCTGTGACATATCTTAAATTACCTTTCATCTTTTCCATTTCAAATCCATTAACGTATCCTCTAATACACACTGCCCTAAGTCCAGTTTCCCCATTGCCCTACTCAGAGCTGTTCTTCCCTAGCCACACTCCTTCCGCCTAGCATTGTGTACTTGACATAATGCAACCTTTGTCCATCCGTCTCTGTCATTGCCCTGCTTAAAATTCACACCTGATGTTGCTTCATCTTACTTAGGATGAAATTCAAAGTTCGTCCTGTGCCTCAAGGTTCTTCAAGACCTGACTTTTGAATTTTCATCTTTCATCTTCCAGCAATGAATAAACCAAGGTTGTTCTACTTCATGTCATCATCTCTTCTTTTCTTTGTCTGTGGTTGTCCTACTCCTTGGTCTTCACGCAGGCATCAGATCAAGGGTACCTCCTCACAGAGATGGATCTATGTCTGCCTCTCTCTGCATGTCTCATCTCTTCACTTTGTTGAATTCTCTGTATCACCTACCAGAATGTGTGATTACTTTTTTCCTTTTTTATTATCTGAACTATTCTCTAGCTATAAGGCATTGATGGGATTTTTTTTTTCCAATTTGGGACATCACTTGCATGTTCATATCGTAGCTCATCAGTGAGGGAAACAAAGAATGATTTTTTACTTGCCCTTCGTGGCCTATTTTGCCTGCTTTTTCATACAACCCAGGACAACTTGCCCAGAGAAAACATTATTATAGTACCTATAATAATTGAATAATAGGTATCTTACAATTTTGTTAAACAGGTAACAAGAAAATTTTATTAATGTTTTTTGTTTTTCAATTTTGTTTTGTTTTTCAATTTTGAACATAGAAATACTAGTTTGTCAAAAGCGGTGCTTAATATAATACATCATTATTCCCATATCCCCATTTATAGATCTGCCGGTGGCAAGCCTTTTTAAGAAAGTAGTACTATTTTTCAGTTATAGTAGTGGGGGTTGAATCTGCACGAAGTGCAGCTTGTCCCTTATATGAAAATCACGTTTACCATCTCTGATGATGTTGCAGCTTTCTCTTCTGCAGTTTTCTAGCAATTACTCACTGGAATTTGTCAACCTTGAGTGGAAGTTTGCTCAGTAGCCTGAAATATAGTCTTCTGGTCAAGAGATGTGAACTTGTTTATAGCCCATAGATGCTGTTCCAGAACCTCTTCTCTCATCTGAGCTCCGATTCCCACAGAGCCAGTGTTTGTTCTATGAACTTTAGTCTAAATATCTTTTCTCTTGACTGCAAGGACTAAAGCAAGGGAGGAATTGAAGAGTTCATGTTTCATTTTGTCATCTGTCAACAATACACTAGGAACTTCAAACAGCAGGTGTATACTCTTTCTTTCTGAATGGGTTTCTTTCTTTTAAAACCTAACAGCACATACCAAGAAAAATATGGATGAGGCTAAAAAGAGGTCAGCAGAAGTGAAGCTGTTAGAGGCACATAAGCCAGGGGATAAACAATCAGTGGGTCCCTTGCTGTATTTTTTTTTTTTGAGACTGGCCACACACCTAGTGGAAGATACAAGATAAAGTGGTGTTTTTGTGTGTAGGAATGAGGGGGAGCCCTTCATCCCCTCAGCTTCCAGCCTCTTAATGTAGTTATTACCAGCAATTTAGCACTAATTGTCACCTCCTTTTAGGTTGTAGATTGTCTGGTAAACTTGGAAAGAAGCCCGGAGGGCTCAGAAAATGGTGTGATTTTCCCCAGTCTATGTTCCTCACCGGATACTTCTGCCTTTTCTAAAAGATACTTCTATTTTCTAACCTCATCTTTGTATTAGAGGTGTATACTATACATTTGATTATGTCAGATTCCTTTTCCTTCTTCTTTGGCTCTGTTTCTACAAAGATGGAGAGATGAGCGCAACTCAAGAGTAGAAATAGGTGGATGAAAGTCTCGGGAGACTTGGAAAAGGACTTAAATATTAGGTGGGAGGAGCACTGGGATGGATCTGAACCTCAAAAGTGAGCTCAAATTTGGTGAGATCTGATTTGAAAAATGGTGCCTTGTATTATTCAGGACCATGTAGAGGTTATAAGTTTATTATCTTATCTTTAGAAGAAATTATCTACCCCAGTGATTAGGAGGAATGAATAAACCTCTGAGATCCATGGGAAGAACACCTCCTCACACATTTCCCCAAGGCTCCTCCAGCCCAGGAGCATAACGATGCCCTTAAATATAAGCCCTTTAGTTGGTCCCCCTGAGAGGGATCCTGAACAAGTCGCTAAACTGTTTAATTATGCCTCAGAGTTTATCTGTTTGAAAGGAACAATGACAATCATTTAGGTACTCTATAAACTGAGACTGAGTAATAAGTTAAACTATGATTACATTTCCTTAAGTTTTCTTTTGGTTTGTTTTAGGAAGAGAAAGGACCTTAAGTATACAGTCTAGCCTGGCCTAGAACTTGGAATCCTTCTGCCTGTGCCTCCTAAGTGCTTGGATTACAGGTGTGTGTCATCCTGCCTGGTTGAAATTTACTTTTCAAACTGGCATATTAAAAACACCTACGTGGTGCATATATTAGTGGGAAACATGCAACATTCAATATATTTATGCATTGTGTAACCTTAATCTTAACACTGCCATTTGATATCTTACATTTCACAACAGCCTATGCCTTTTGAGTCATCGAGTAAATGGAAAGAAAAGTCGTATACTCTCAGTTTCCTCCTCTGTCACACTGGTTTTATGGAGGGTTTGAGTGTTTCCGAGTATTTGACAATGGTTAATTTGACAATGGTTAAATAAAGAGGAGCGTTTGGAAGTTTTATTCTTCTGAGAGTAAGTGAGGTCATGGAGGTAGCACAGAAAAAAGAAAGACTAGGGCCTGGGGCTGTGGCTCAGTTGATGAAGTACTTGACTCTCAAGCAAGAGAACCTGAATTTGGATTCTCAACGTGCACATAATGCAAGCCAGCAAGTCATTAAGGAAGCAGTAAGCAAGCAAGCAAGAAATAAGAATTAAAAATCACATACAAGAAATAAGAACTAAAAATCACATACAGCAGTTCATGCCCATAGTCCTAGCTTTCTAGAGATTAAACAAAGACGGGGCTAACTGGGGCTTATTGGTCAGCCATCTTAGCTAAACTGGTGAGCTCTGGGTTTAGTTGAGAGATCTTATCTCACATAAATAAGATGGGTAAGCAAAGACAGGTAGGTCCTCCAAGTCAGCCTCTGACCTTCATACACATGCAAATACACATACACATGAACTCTAGGGTGTTTGTTGAGGTCTGATAAATACATTAGCATATGACCGTTTGGGAGTGGAGGTATATAGGTAAGCCTATTTTAGAATTTGGAATTTCTTGTTGGATGACATCGGCAATTTGCATACACAAAGATATGCATAGACTCATTCACTCTTGCATTTCCCCTTTGGAAGCTCTGTGATTTTCATAAACACATTTCCCCCAAAGAGCTTGAAATGAATTTTATAGGCGCCTGCAGTGGGAAACATTAGCGCACTTCAGAATACGAGTGAATTTGGCACCTGTAATAAATTTCCAGTGTCATTCTCTGAACCTGATAGACCTTGCTAGAATTTTAATAGCTTCTCCACATACCTGAAAATACAGCGGCGGTGTCTGTCACCTTTAGAAAATAATCATTCTGACGTGCTTTATTCACTTACAACTCACTTGATACATTTTCAGTTACATTTAGATATGAGCTTCATTTAGTCTCTCATTTCACATAGCAAAGGTTAGATAGTCATTACACAAGTTGTTTCCAGACACAGAAAGACCCCGGTCAACAAAATTGGAAGGTGATGTGCACATGGTGTTCTTGCTAAATCTTTTGTGTGCAAAATAATGTCTTTTCAATTAATTGCAGATCTCTTTAATGTGACTTCAAGCTGATGGAAATATCAACCCTGGCTGTGTCATTACTTGCCTGCATTTCACTTTTAGGAAACAGACATTTCTTTTGCTTTGGAAGAAATATTTTAAATATTGTTTACTTGAAAACCTTTGGTTTACCAATGGAAGGAGGGTACTGAGCCATGATTCAGATCTTGCATTTGAAATCTGAAATTTGAAAGTTTTTCTTCTCTTCTCTTCTCTTCTCTTCTCTTCTCTTCTCTTCTCTTCTCTTCTCTTCTCTCTCTTTTTCTCTCTCTTTCTTCTTTTGCCTTTCCATTTCAATTTAGACAGGCACAATATTTCACATTTTTGGGAACATTAGCCAATTCATTTCAAAGCTAGAATGTTTTGGCAGTCTATTGAGGACACAGGTGGGCTTGGAACTACACATTTATGTTCTTATTGAAAGGGAATATGAGGCTCAGCAAAACCCAGAAAGAAGACAAAAGCCAAAGGATTGGGAAACTCAACAAAAAGTAAGAACTGGCTAGCTTCTCCTTAGTGATTTGCCTTTGGCTGCCAAACTCTAGTCTCCAGGACTAATGTGTCCTCATGCAGGCAGCTCCTCTGTATTCCTTGGCAGAAGACTTGGCTGCTATGGGCTTGATGTCTACTTAGTAGGTGGTTTTGTGGTCCGAGATCATGCCTGACATTCAATTTCCAGTGTGATAGTGGGAGCAAAGGACAATTTCAGGCTTCTTCAGGCAGAAAATGGTGTATTACAGTAGGTTTAAAATATGAGTTTGTCTACTGCTCAGCTCAAGCATTGAAGCTGTTTTTTTTTTTTTTTTAACAGACCCACAAATGTATCTTTTCCTTATGACTTTCATGCAGCCCTTTGCAGAAAAAGAAAGGGGAGCAGAAGAGAGAAGCTTTGGACTTGGGGTTCTTATTTTTTTCCAAGTTGCTTTACAGGGCATGACAATGAGAGTCCTGGTCTATAGGTAGACACAGTGGCGCTTTCTAAAATGAATGTTTATACTTTGGAAGGTTCTCCACAAAGTAAGGGGATGATTTAATATAAGACTCATCATTACACAGCACTGCTTGTGAATTCATATTTGTACTGGTTTCTGGATCTCTCCAAAGTGTTTAAAATTTTTCCCCCTCCAAAAGAGTTCTGTGAACTTCTAATTTCATCAGGACTTTCTGTTGTTGTCAGTGGTAGTCAAATGTAACTCTGAAACTGCAAGAAAGACCTTATGGAACTTGTACAGTTTGTTTCTCCAGAGGAGCAGTGAGGCAGAGATAAAATGCTTCTCAGTGAAGATAGTCATATGACATCATTTATTCTTTTATCTAAGACAAAGCTTTAGTGTCTTATTGTTGTTAGCCTCGCTCACTGACACCCCTTCCACTCCAACTCTCATAGGCTTCCCAGCAAATAATATGCAACAATTGGACACTAAGCCACAAGTCTTACAAAAATTAACACAGAATGGATCATAGATCTGGACATGAAATATAAAACTATAAAACTTCCAGGAGAACATTTGTGACTTTGAGTTTTATATTAACTTCAAGACAAAACTTTAAAAGCCAGCTTTGTGGGAAACAATGGTAAGGAATGATTAAAATTACAACTTTGCTCTTGAATGATAGTGTCAAAATAATCAAAGGGAGTCACATTTCTGATAAAATAATCACTCGAAATATTTTAAGCATATGCAGAATAATAAACAAGAAATTCAATTAAAAATGGCAAAAGATCTTTACAGATGCCTCTGCAAAAAAATCTATTCAAATCTATTCTACTAAGCACATAAAAGGACTTTACATTATTTGTATGTACAAAGGTCAGAGAGACATCCCTGCACAAACCACAGAATGGATAAAACACACAAATGCCTGACAATGTCAGTTGCTGACTGATGAAGACACAGAGCAGGACAGGAGCTGCTGGTGTGACTGCAAGGTTAACATCAGCAGCAGTAGGTCAAGTTGACAGTGTGCATCCTTGCTATGATGTGACAGGAATGGCATTTTATCTTCGTGGTTCTTTTTTGAACCCTGAAATTTCAAGCCAGTCTTGAGGAAAATACTGGGACTCTTAACTGAAGGACTTTTAACTGCAAGGCTGATCAATGCTCCTTAAAATAGTCAAGGCCTGGTGAAGGCAGAGATGATTCAGTTCTTGAAGTGCTTGTTGCTTTTGCAGAGCATCCAAGTTTGGTTCCCAACGCCCCTGTTAGGTGAATCACTATGGCAACTGCACTCGGATACCCTCTTCTGGCCTCACAGACACCCACAGACATGAAATATACATACAAACATACATATACATAAATAAACATAAAATATATCTTAAAAGTAAAAGGTTTATTTTGAATGATGATTTGCCTATATATTCCATAATGGTGGAAAGGCATGGTGCTGCCTAACAAGGTGTGGAAGGCAGCTATGGTGACAGGAATCTGCTTATATCTGGGAAAATCAGAAAACTAAGAAAAGGAAATACTGGCACTCAGTTAGATTTGTTCTTTTCCCGTTTTTATTTAGTCTAGGACTTCATTCCATGATAGAGTGACACTCACATTTATGGTGGTCTTATACACCCTAGACAAGCATTTCTGAAAACTCCTTCAACCTCATCAATTTGATAGCTCAACACATAATTGATAGCTCAACACATAATTTTGAACCATAACTTTCCATCTCTTTAAAGGCCCATGGTCACCTCACAATGTAAGATACATTCATCTTGTTTATAATTATAGGTAACTACTCCAAGTGTTAGGAATTCTAATACTGATATAAAGCCCCAATTTCAGAGTCCCTCTTTAGTTTCAAGGCAAACTCCATTGTGAGTCTCTGAAAGCCAGAAGGAAACCAAGTTATATAACTATAATACATAATAGAACAGAATAAACAACTAGTTATTCCTGCTCCAAAACTGGAGTGTTAGAGAACAACAAGGAAAGACTAAAACACCACAGGGCAAACATTTAAGCTTGTAGCTTCGTTTCTGACATCTGAGGTTTATGCTTGCTCAGGAAATTCTGTCCTTCCAAATCTGCATAGCACCTCTCTTGAGTTAGCTCTGCTGTAGGCCTGAAACTTTCTTTAGTGGCCATTCCCTTGTTCTGGCATTTGGGATTTACACTGTAACTTAGGCTTCACCAAGATTCCCTCAATGGTCTTTTTTTAAAAGATGAACCCCAGCATTCGGGAGGCAGAGGCAGGTGGATCTTTGTGAGTTCGAGACCAGCCTGGGCTACAAGAGCTAGTTTTAGGACAGGCTCCAAAGCTACAGAGAAATCCTGTCTCGAAACGCCCCCTCCCAAAAAAAATTAAATAAATAAAATAAAAATAAAAAAAATAAAAGACCTGTCTCTTCTACACATTGTCTGACTTCAACAGCTTTCTGGGACCTTGTGTAGGCTTCTGTAATTAAATAATTCTCGCATTTTGCATGCTGGCAAAACCAGTACCACATAGATCATGCTACTAAATTCTGCCACCAGTCTGTAGTTTGGACCCATTCTGCCACTTGTCTAAACAGATGTTTTTGAGCATCGACCAGCTTTATTGACATTCTCTATGCAGGCTTTCACTTTTAAAATGAATTTGCATTTTCACCATTGGCTCCATTAGTGGGTGGAACACCTCTCTTAGTGTCTGAGTGTAGAGCATGGGAGACAGTAGGAATATAGATGGTAGAAACCTGACTGTAGTTGGAGAGAGCAAGAGCAAGACTATTGGGTACTTGGCCAGATGTCATTCATGTTACATCCTAGTGAAGAATCTGGCAATATTCTGCTCATGTCCTGAAAACTGGAGTGAGGCTGAGTTCAGAAGTAGTGGATAAGTTGTTGATTTCTCTTCAATGGCACCAAACTAAATAATCATGGCTGCTCTACCTACCCACCTTTTCAGCAAAGTTAAACTTGACGTTGTTTTCTTCACTGAATGGCTCATTTTTTCATAGTTTTCTGTTAACTCTTCCTGGAAATCTGACTAAGAAACAGTGCTAAAACCCAGTTGTTGACTATCTTAAAATTTCCTGCACCATACAACTTATTATTTCTGCAAACTGGTTCCAAGTGCCTATGAACTACATAGTCATGTTTATTATAGCAATAGCTCCACATCATGGTACCCAAATCTGATTTTGGATAGAGTTGTCCACAGGAACAAAATAAAGAGAACACAACACAACATACACACACACACACACACACACACGATGAATATTTGTCATGCTGATTTAATGGTGGTGGCTGGGGAGTTCAACAATGACCACTTACCAAAAATGGAGAGATAGAACTGCTGATAACTCCTTAGTCCACAATTACATGCTGAGCAGTCATAATCCAGTGCTGCAAGCCTGGAAGATCTCTGGAGGGTCGCTGATATTGAATGCACACTGGGAGGCTGAAGGAGCTAGAGTCTGGACATCACCAGGGAATGGCAGCAGCCAGGTCAGACATATTCACTCAGAAAAATGTGCAGGCAGACAAGTGAGCACTTCTCTATTCTTGAACCTCCTTCCAAGTCAACCATTGGAAGGTTTACATATTGGGAATGGGTTTCTTCTAAAATGTTCCCACAGATAAGGTTAGTGGTACGTTTCCAAGTCGATTCTAAATCTCATCAAGTTGATAATCAAGATCAACCATTACAGCTATCCAAAACAATGAAAATCTAAGGAACAGCCAATAAGAATGTAAGGAAACACATCAAGGAAGTATAGTGTAGAATGCTGGATGAACTGCTGAAACAGAAAAGAAAATATAGTTGATACAACTTACAAAGCATGCACAAGTCATTTGATTATGTAAATAATACTCTACAACAGGCACAGTCCACCGTGGGTGGTGCCACCCATGGACAGGTGGTCTTGAGGTGTATAAGGAAACAGACTGAGCTAGTCACAGGGAGCAAGGCAGTAGGCATATCATCAGCTCCTACCTCCAGGTCCCCTGCCCTAACTTTCCTGAACTATAAGCTGCAAGATGACATAAACTCTTTCCTCCCCAAGGTGCTTTTGGTCATAGACTTTATTGCAGCAGTGGAAACCCTAAAACATCGGTACAATAATGGCCCTATGAGAATGGCGATGAGCTGTGGACCATGGGAACTGCAAATATAGCGTCTTCACAACATGTCTATGATGGGGTCCTTGCTGTTGCTTCCTGGGGTGTATTTGAAACACTTCTGGAAATCTTGGTCCCTGTTAGGTGGTTCTGTTTGGTTCATCATGAAGAGTACAAGTCAGATCACAGAACACATCTGTGTGAAGACCTAAGCAAAACTGGCAAGTGCAATTGCCTTCTGGTCTCTTCCTTTTTTTGAGCGGATGCCATTCCAGGCTCTCCTATAGCATTAGGCTGGTCTTTATCTCTGCATTTTTTAGCTTACCCATCTCTACTAGAGTTAACTAACTACCTGTCAGGTGATGTGTCATCTGTATGGGTATGTGACTGGCCTAACTGATGCTAACTGGATGTCTATGACAGCATTCAGTCATTCATTCATCTGGTACACAATATCCTTAGCTCCTCTTGGCACATTTTAGAGCTGTGAAGATAAAGATGGATTCTTACTTGCGGAGCATTTGCATAGCACAGGTTTGTGTAGGAGAGTATGAAAGGTTTATCACAGAAGGAAATGCTCAAGCAGAGCCTTGCTAGGTGGCTGAGGCCAGGCAGAGGCAACAGATACCATCCAGGTACAGAAGTCTGTGGTGGAGCCTGCAGAATACAGCGGGAATGGCAGAGCAGAGCCAAGAGGCAGGGAACAGGCAGCAGGTATCCAGCACTGGGCTGGAAAATCAGATTATTTAGAATAATTCATTCATTTTAAAAAACAGAACAGAATCTATTCATTTGGCTAAGATAAATAAATCATGGTGAAGTTTGCTGTTCCCTTTTTGGAATAAAAGGTTTTCAAGAGTTGTGTGTGTGTGTTGTGTGTGGTGTGTGTGTGTTGTGTGTGTGTGTTGTGTGTGAAGAATTAGAAAATGAGTTGAGAAAGTGAAATTACAGTAGCTATAATGTATTTGCATTCAGTCCTCTTCTGAGGAAATGATTCGGGATGGAAAACTGCGGCATTCATGCTGAATCTTTCACTATTTCTGTGAAACTTTTACCTGAGTATAGCAATTACAGAGAGAATTCCTTGCTCAGTCAGGATTTTCTGAAGGCTTCAGAATTGTTATTGCAGTCAGCTTACTCCTGTGTGCTGTGGAATGCTGATGCTTCAGTGCTTGCCTGTGTGAGCAGAGCCAGCAGCTGGGGGCTGACTCCATCCCACTGGCTAAAAATAGCCATAATGATGCTGCTGTTTATTTTGCCTGCAGCATTTCCTCGCAGCTGCCATTGGGTACACCCCCAGATAGAAGAAAAAGCTATGAAGAACAATGATGTTTTAGGATAAGTCATGTGAGAAATCCAGAACGTGGCTGTGCGTTGAGGTTAATTAGGACTCCTCGTGGGCATTTGTGTTGATTTGGTTATCATCAGTGAGCCATCAGGAGGGGAAAAGTCTCCCTCGTCATTTTTGAAGGGAGGGTATTCCACCTTTTCCAATGACAATGCTGTCTTAGGTTAGGTGTGATCCTGAAAGTGTATATGTCATGGAATCTCTGATGAATGGTGTCTATGTATTTAACATCATAACTTGGGTCTGCCTTACAAGCTTGAAGAACTGAAGGAAGTAACTTGTGCTCTGAAGGCAAACACACCAGCTATGCCTAAACTATACAGTCTTTCCTGTCTGAAATATGAACATCACAGACAAATGTGCTGCCATATTTTCAGTAATAAAAGTGCTTAGGGGGGAAAGAAATTATTATAGCAAAGAAAGAGCCCATTAACTGAAAGGCCGGGAAAGGCACTGTGGATTGGGAAGAATATGTAAAAGCTGCTTTCTTTTGATGATTTAGGGTTGTTTCTGTTTTACTTGCATTGCAGTTTTTGAAGGCTCGTGAGGTAGAAAGACTTGATCAATTATTATGATAATGACGCACGAGCCAAATTATGAGTTTAATTATAATTACTATCTTTATAGAGAGTTAATTAATCATAAAAGAGTACATTATATAATCTTTCTGTTTAATGAAATTCATTATAGAGGCTCCCAAAGGCCTAAATATAGTTTTAAACAAATTAAACCCGTGACTGGGGTTAAGGCTATTAATGCAAATGAGGTCCGGATTAGACACTGAAAAGGACTGCATAGATATTAGGCCCCTAACGTGTTGAGCCATCAGGCCCTGATGACATCCACACTTTTACTCTGGTTGGAAGAACAAGTAATTTAGTGGCTTTCTGCATAGTCTTGAAATTCAGAATATGACCGAGATTGGGTAACTTAACTTGCAAAGATGGTCCAAAGAGCTTCATTCAATATCCTTGCATGTCAAATGTGACACTTGACAGTGTTGGAGTTAAGATTCTCTGTAAAATGGAAGGTTTTAATCACAGAGGAAATGGCTACATGCTATATGCAATGCTATTGTAAATGTAACAGTGGTTTTAAGAAGAGCTTTTAATTTAGTTGACAATTAAATATAAAATAGTATATATTGTTTTATTTTTGTGTCTGTATGTGTGTGTATATAGCTGTGTGTATGCTCATATGCATATGGGTGCCATCAGATGCCACTCTGGAGATGAACTGAGAGGTAGTTGTGAGCCATAGAATGTGGGTTCTTAACTTGAACTCTGGTGTTTGGAAGAGCAGAAAGCATCCTTAGTTGCTGAACCATCTCTCCAGCCCCTAGTCAGTCATTTTGTTGAGAAGCGCACTTGAGTGCTGAAGTGCTGAGCAAATATTTAGTGGGTGTTGGTTGCTTAAGATAGTATTTTAATGTCAGACAAATGGCTATGTGAGGCATACCAAAGCGCATGTGGGCCTCCAGGCTGCGAGTATCACCAGTGCCTCTTATAAAGCCTCCCCTGGCTCTTCTCAGCAATCCTCACTCTGGCCCCCTACTCTAAATTTCTTCAGCTCATGGGCTTCCCTCCCCTGCTTCTCATTACCTTATAATCCTGCCATTTTGCATTTTGCTCTGCTCTTTCTTCTTCTTCTTCTTCTTCTTCTTCTTCTTCTTCTTCTTCTTCTTCTTCTTCTTCTTCTTCTTCTTCTTCTTCTTCTTCTTC
>NC_022009.1:6855594-6859697 GCF_000317375.1 Microtus ochrogaster | reverse complement strand
CTTTCTTCTTCTTCTTCTTCTTCTTCTTCTTCTTCTTCTTCTTCTTCTTCTTCTTCTTCTTCTTCTTCTTCTTCTTCTTCTTCTTCTTCTTCTTCTTCTCTTAGCCCCCTTTCTTGCTCTCCTTTGCCCACACTCTTTGTCTTACTTTCTTGCTCCCCAGATTCCTCCTCTCATGGTCTGGTCCAGTCTGCTGTCCTGGTCATTATACTCTTTTCTCTCCCTGCTCTGAACTCTTCCAGATGCCTCTGGCTGTACCTCCCTCATATCTAAAATAAAAACCTTCCCCTTGACCATACCTTGGAGCAGCTTTGTCCTCAATTTATACGTTTGAGATGTCTGCTGAATATTCTTTTAGACATCTGTTATAAAACGGTTCATATCCAGAAAGAAGAAATGAGATACTATTGTTTAATAAGGAAAGAGATCATGTTTCCAATGGAATGAATAAATGGTGATAGCTTCACAACAATGTGAAAGTGATTTAGGCCACTGAATTGGACACCTAAAATAATTAGGTTTACATTGTATGTATCAAAGAAAAATAAAAAGAAGACTGAAAAAATGGGACCATCCAATGGATTCTATTCAGAAACTCTCTCCGGTTACAACCTTTCTTTTCTAAACACATACACATGTGCCTCCTATTTCCAGATCAAGTAATGACCATATTGGAAAACTATAACCGTCATTCTTAATTTTATTATGCCTACTTTCCTATTTCTTACAGGGAGATTTTTTTTTTTTTGCATTGCGTGAGTGCTGTGGTTAAAGTCACCCATCACTGGTTCTGACATCTCTAAGGGACAAGGCCATCCATCTAACTGAGCAGATACCTGACAATCACTGATCTATTTCATTACTTTTAATATGGACAGCATGCAATTTTGATTAGTGGCAAGTTATAATTTTGTTTTCTCTTGACTAGTGGGAAAATATAAGACAGTTGATGCTCTGGAGCCGAAGGTATAATGTTTCATGTGAACAATATCTAATGCTATTTGGCTGGTGCTACGTGTGGTGGGATGCTGGAGAAGCACCAGACAAACTTCGATGGTCTTCTCACAGAAAGACTGTGGGATTCAGAGGTAAAAACAGAGGTTTCTCCCATTTATCCTGAGGTCATTGTTCTGTCTCTTCTTTGTCTGGCTCACAGAGTCAGAGACTGTGCTGTTGAACCTTCCTGAATTGCAAAGATGCATGCTGTATCAGTGTTATGATGGTGGATACACAATTAGGGGTGCACTGTTAGTTTCTGTCAATTTGACACCAACTGGAGTCCCTTGGGAGGAGGGAGCCTCAGTTGCATCCTTCAGATCTGTTAGGCACATCTATGTAGCCTATTCTTGGGGATTTATCGATGTGGGAGAGCCCAGGTACTGTGGATGGAAACACCCCTGGGCAGGTGGTCTGGAAATACAAGAAAGGTAGCTTGGAAGTAAGTCAGCAAATCCTTGCTTTGGAAATAAGCCATGGTTCTTGCTTTGGCTTCTGCTTGAGTTCCTGGCTGGACTCTTGGTAGACTGTGAGCTGTAAGGTAAAAGAAAGCCTTTTCTCCCTTGCTTGCTTTCAGTCATGGTCTTCATCACAGCAACGGAAAGCAAAGCATTTCAGGAGGGAAGTTACAAAGTGAAACATCTGGGCTATTTGAATTTCTAGGAAACCAGTTATGAAACCAGAGTTTCCCTTAATTGCTGATGCTTCTCAGTGAGAAGTGAGTGGTTAATAAAATTAAAATTAAGCTGGTATTTGAGCGTAAATGAACACACTTGGAGAAGTTATATAATCATAGTATTGGAGAATTTACTAACCATCACACTTCTTAGATTAGTTTCATATTGCTGAGGTAAAGAACATTGATTGCTTGGCTTCGATTTTCAGACAAATATTGTTACAAGGTTGTGGGACCTCTGGTCTGAAATCAAATGGTTTGCAGTTCTCTGATACCTGCAGGGCAGAAGGTTCTTTACCTCTTGCACCCATTGCCATCTGGTGATAATTCTTTCTGTCCATTGGCTTGTAGATGACTTGCTTCTGCTTGACTCCATTAGCATCCTGGCTGTCTTCTCTTTGTATGTTGTCTCTGCATCTTCTTCTTTGTATAACAACACTAGTCAAATCGGATTAAGCCCACTTAGTAAGGTATTAACCTAACTAATTACACCAGAAACAACCCTTTTTCTAAGTAAGGTTGCAGTCTAATATCCTGGACATTGAGATGTCAGAATTCTGTAGGGTCACAGTGTCATCTTAGTATCTTCTAAATTGCTTCTGAAATACTGGGCATACAGAGTTTTAGTTACCATAACTTAATAGAAGTAGGTTGAAATATAAGAAGAATGACTTAGTGACACAGAATTCAAAGACACAGGGAATTAAAATAGTGTAGGTGATGTGGCTGGGGGGATGCTCAGAGGTAGTTTTCTTGATGTGTTGGTATACAAAATATCCCTCTGTCTGCTGACTTGTGGGAAACAGAATCTCTAGATGTGAACTCCTCATACACCTGCTTTTATGGATAAGCTTTTATATATGTATTTGTGTGTATGAGTAGGTATGGCAATATGTTTGTGTGAGCATAGGTCTGTAGGCATGTGTACTGTGTGTATATGTGTGCATTCTTGTGCCTATGTTTGAATGTGTGTATGCATACATGTGTGTAAGGGTGTGTAAGAGAGTTTGTGGTCAATTTATGAAATGTAATGGACAAAATGATTTGTAGATGTAATTTTCATTTCCCTTCTGTGTTAGAAGAGTGAGATTCAGTGGGAGATAGTAGCTGTAAATAAGAAAGCCTAAATTTGAGTTTGTTAGGCTGTTAATTTTCTGATGTTAGTGTAAGAGGGGCTATAAACACTATATACACTGCAATAATTATTCTATCAGGACAACAATAATAAGATAGGACTGTCCAGGTCAAGTGAATGTGTGGTTAGTTACCTCTTGTGAAAGAGAAGTTAATTGATGCCTCACGAACATGGTTTACAAGGTGAGCTGATTTTGGTCACCTAGAAAATTAACATTAATTCTAAACTTCAGTGAAGGTATTTCATGGTTTTAGGTGTTAGTGTCCCAAAGATTTTAGCTGAGTGTGGGTTTTGATGACAATTTTACTGCATATAATTTAAATTTAACTGAGTAGTTTTAAATGAAGTTTTTAAGGAGAATACAGCCTTTCTTAAAATGATGTCAGAACAATTCCTTTATTGCATCGGCTTTTTTTGTACACTTCTATAGTCAACCCATTTTCTTACTTCTGACAACCCAGCCTTGCCTTGCACTTTCTTTTTACAGGTGAGCATTTTTAGAATAGAAAGATAAACTCAGCACTGGAATTGGGCTTTCTTCAACCGGAGTGTAATCAATTTGTTCTACTTTTTAAAACATTCTTTGCTTATTTTAGTCTCTTTGCATTTCTATTTATCTTCGAGAATTGCTTGATGATTTGTGTAACATAAGCTTCTTGGATTTTGATTGGACTGTATAGGATATATAGCTTGTGTTTGGGAGAACTGGCTTCATAAAAATATCTCCCAAGCTGTGACTCTGTTGAGTTCTGCATTTATTTCTTATTCTCTTATTTCTCTGTTTGGAATGTTGCTATTTAGGATTTTGAAATTTGGTTTAAAGGCAATAAGAGGAAAATAGCTATTTCTTTGTGGCTCCTTTTACTTATCATATGTTTAGTAAAAACTCCATTTTTATGCAGTTATTAAAATGAACATTTGGATAATTCCCAGTGGTTTTATTAACATGAGTAATTTTTTATATTCAGTCTAAGTTTCATTAGATAAATGTTTTCATTTTTCTTGGGTAAATTCCTAGGTCTGAGATTGGTAGGTTATATATAAATGTTAAAAGTTTAAAAATAACGGTGAATTGTTTTCCCCGAAGGCTGCTGCATTTTGCCTTCCTACCAGAAATGGGTAAGCATTTGTATTTTCATATGCTTACCTAGTTTGGCATTACTGGTACACATTAAACACCCTTCATTGCCGGGCGATGGTGGCGTACACCTTTAATCCCAGCACTCGGGAGGCAGAGGCAGGCGGATCTCTGTGAGTTCGAGACCAGCCTGGTCTACAGAGCTAGTTCCAGGACAGGCT
>NC_022009.1:6830651-6855494 GCF_000317375.1 Microtus ochrogaster | reverse complement strand
GCAGAGGCAGGCGGATCTCTGTGAGTTCGAGACCAGCCTGGTCTACAGAGCTAGTTCCAGGACAGGCTCCAAAACCACAGAGAAACCCTATCTCGAAAAAAGCAAAAAAAAAAAAAAAACAAAAACAAAAAAACAAAAAAAAAACCAAACACCCTTCATTAAAAAGAAATCCCAAATTTAAAACAATTCAAAATTTTACACATAGAAATAATTTTAAGAATCTATTTTGTGAATGAATGTGTGTGAACACAGGGGTGTGTGTGTCACTGCAGTGGCAGGAAGGGTATAGAGAGGACACCTCTACTGAGTTGGTACCTAACGGGATCTAGGGACTGAACTCAATGAGCTCAGGTCATTGGGTTTGTGTAAAAATGCCTCTGTTTTCTGAGTCACCTGGCCTACTGCCAATCCTAAACCACTTGATGGCCAATAAGATGCCACATCTGGAAAATTCCACATCTAATCTCATGTGATCCAAAATGCAAGCACATCAAAATCGCTGCATCAGATGATTTCAGGCATGTGTATAAAATGCATGTGAAAATGTGTATATTAAGTGGGTCTCCTGTGCCCATATGTTGCAGAGTACTTCCCACTTTCTCTTTTATCAGGTTCAGTGTGATCAGATTTATACTGAGGTCTTTAATCCATTTGGACTTGAGTTTTGTGCATGGTGATATATATGGATCTATTTTCGTTCTTATACAGGTTGACATCCAGTTATGCCAGCACCATTTGTTGAAGATGCTCTCTTTCTTCCATTGTATACTTTTAGCTCCTTTGTCGAAAATCAGGTGTTCATAGGTTTGTGGGTTAATATCCGTGTCTTCTATTCGATTTCATTGGTCGACTTCTCTGTTTTTATGCCAATACCAAGCTGTTTTCATTATTGTAGCTCTTTAATAGAGCTTGAAGTCAGAGATGGTAATGCCTCCAGAAGTTCCTTTATTGCATAGGATTGTTTTGGCTATTCTGGGTTTTTTGTTTTTCCATATAAAGTTGATTATTGTTCTCTCAAGGTCTATGAAGAATTTTGTTGGGATTTTGATGGGGATTGCATTGAATTTATAGGTTGCCTTTGGTAGAATTGCCATTTTTACTATGTTGATCCTACCCATCCAATAGCATGGGAGATCCTTCCATTTTCTGGTGTCCTCTTCAATTTCTTTCTTTAAAGACTTAAAGTTCTTGTCAATAGCTCTTTCATTTCCTTGGTTAGAGTTACCCCAAGATACTTTATGCTATTTTTGGCTATCGTAAAAGGTGAAGTTTCTCTGATTTTCCTCTCTGCTTCTCCATCCTTTCTGTATAGGAGGGCTACTGATTTTTTCGAGTTGATCTTGTAACCTGCCACGTCACTGAAGTATTTATGAGCTGTCGGAGTTCTTTGGTAGAGTTTTTGGGGTCACCAATGTACACTATCATATCATTTGCAAATAACAAAAGTTTGACTCTTTCCTTTCCGATTCGAATCCCCTTGATCTCCTTATGTTGTCTTATTGCTATTGCTAGAACTTTAAGAACTATGTTGAAGAGATTTGGTGAGAGTGGACAGCCTTGTCCTGTTCCTGATTTTAGTGGAATGGCTTTAAGTTTCTCTCCATTTAATTTGATGTTAGCTGTCGGCTTGCTGTATATAGCTTTTATTATATTTAGGTATGATCCTTATATCCCTAACCTCTCCAAAACCTTTATCATAAAAGGGTGTTAAATTTTGTCAAATGCTTTTTCCGTATCTAATAAAATGATCATACGGTTTTTTCTTTCAGTTTATTTATATGATGGATTACATTGATAGATTTCGTATGTTGAACCAGCCCTGCACCTCTGGGATGAAGCCTACTTGATCATAATGGATAATTTTTTTGACGTGTTGTTGGATTCTGTTTGCCAGAATTTTATTGAGAATTTTTGCATCTATGTTCATGAGTGAGATTGGTCTGTAATTCTCTTTCTTGGTTGGGTCTTGTGTGGTTTTGGAATCAGGGTGACTGTAGCTTCATAAAAAGAGTTTGGCAATGACTCTTCTGTTTCTATTATGTGAAATACCTTAAGGAGTATAGGTATCAGCTCTTCTTGGAAGTTCTGATAAAATTCTGCATTAAATCCATCTGGTCCTGGGCTTTTTTTGGTTGGAAGGTTTTTTATGACAGCTTCTTTTTCCTCACGACTTATACGTCTATTTAAATTGTTCACCTGGTCTTGACTTAATTTTGGTAAATGGTATTTATCTAGAAACAAGTCCATTTCTTTTACATTTTCCAACTTTATGGCATATAAGAATTTGTAGTAAGATCTAATGATTCTCTGAATTTCCTCAGTGTCTGTTGTTATGTCCCCCTTTTCATTTCTGATCTTGTTAATTTGCGTTCTCTCTCTCTGCCTTTTGATTAGTTTGGATAAAGGTTTGTCAATCTTGTTGACTTTCTCAAAGAACCTGCTCTTTGTTTCACTGATTCTTTGGATTGTTTTCTGTGTTTCTATTTTGTTGATTTCAGCCCTCAGTTTGACTATTTCCAGTCTTCTACTCCTCCTAGGTGAGTCTGCTTCTTTTTTTTTTTTCTAGAGCTTTCAGCTGTGCTGTTACATCTCTAATGTGAGCTTCCTCCATTTTTCAATGTGGGCACTTAGAGCTATGAACTTTCCTCTTAGCACTGCTTTCATAGTGTCCCATAGGTTTGGCTATGTTGTGTCTTTATTTTTGTTGAATTCAAGGAAGACTTTTATTTCTTTCTTTATTTCTTCCCTGATCCAGGGGTGGTTTAGTCTTTGACTGTTCAGTTTTCATGAGTTTATAGGCTTTCTGGGGGTATTGTAGGGCATTTACACTTTGATAAGAAGATGAACATTTTAAAGTCCTTTATGTAATCTACTCACAAATTTCAGAGTTATTTGCTTGATCTTTGGTGAATGTCTCTCATATGTAAATTAGATGATTATTCAGTCAAAGACTCTTGCAGGACATTTTTTTTTAATATTCTAGATGGAAAACTCAATTTTTGCCTTTGTCTCCATGTACTCTAATCTCTCTATCTTAGTGGTACTTTGGACTTTGATTAGAATCTCCTTCTGTGCATAGAAGTCCTAGCAATGACTATGACAGTCATTGAGCTCCTGTTGCTTTTTCACATTTCAGGGATCATAGCACTATATTGGTTATTATTTAATCATTTTAGATAAAGCCCACACCTATTACACTATTATAACTGGAATAAGAATGCAAATTTTTTAAATTTAATTATCTTCATTGTGTGTTTGTCTTTGATTGTTGAATGCATACTTTCGTAATTCTTTATCCCCACTGGAAACACTCATTAAGTATTTAGACCTTACCCACTAGCCCCAATTAATAATTTAATAAGTCTTATTTCTCATCTAATAAGTATGTAATAAATGACCATAGTATGACCAGTGTAATATCCAAGACATTTGAACCTAACAACATCTATTCCTAATGTAATTTTGAAGGGCATGTGAATGGTTTGGAAGAGATAAACTACAAAATTAGATTTATTTTTATGCACTAGTCAAAACTTCATCTTACGACTTTATTCATTTTTCTTTCATAATTCAGAGAAAAAGGCAGAAGTCATTATTGAGTATAAATTTCTACTGTCTTAAGCAAAGGGAACATGAACTATGGAGGAATCTACTTTCATTTACGACTGTAAAATTGGAAGGCACTGGGAAAGATATATTGTCAAATAGGCACTTTCTGATTTCTTACCATGGAAAAAAACACGGAAATCATCATGAGTCACATTAAGGAAGTAAAGAGCACCTGCTTGACTGGAAAATCTATCAAGTCTTTGGAAATGATCATTTCTTTTCATAGGTAGTAAGTCAAACTTTCTGTGTGTGGGCACTCTACACTAAGTGGAAGTGGAAAATGTAATATATAGCTCTTTCTCATATAATACACCTCCATACTTCTCTTTATTAGCCTAACCAATCTTCTATACATCTTGACCTTCTATTTGGAGCCATCCCACTGCTTTTTATCTTTAGAAATTATTTTCTTGCTTCTCAAAGGCAAAGTCTGTAAACTTCACCTTCAAGATTAGTATTGAGACCTCATGTTCTTAAAACATTTTCCTAGGGAATGTCCCATGGGTTAATGTCCATGATATAAGGTCTTGCACACAGCATGTTGAGAATGTCTGTGCTGTACACACCATTGGAACAATTTAAAAATCCATGGCTGACTGTGCATATAGGCACGTAATGTTCAAGTGCTGTGACAGGCTGTATTACTTTGACAAAAATAAAACTGTGAAGAGAACATAAATTTTGAGTTGTGTCCTTAGGACAGGAAACATTTATAAATTACTTATAGTTATGTTATATAACTTATGCTTTAGCTCAGTGTTCATAATTTCAAGGGTCAGATCTTATTTCCAGCCAGGCTTCTCTCTGTCTCCTCGCATGGCCTAACAAGATGTCTGAATTTTCTTTTGTACTTTCCCAATTTTGGGCTTTAGTGTATTTTCCTTTGAAGGCTATTTTCATGTAGCTCTCTGACAGTGACAGCTTCTAACATAGTCTTATTCTTCAAGCCTACTCTTTCTTATCACTCAAAAATTTTTCAAAATTATAGGAGTAGATTCTTGTTTATAACTCAGATGTATTTCATACCCTGAGACAGAATTCATCAAAGCCTCAAAAACTATTTTCATGTAAAGCATGTCAGTTTTCAATGCATTCCAATAACTTTTACTTCCCTTGTTGAAGATTGTTTTTCTTCTTGGAAAAAATCGGAACTATATAAGGATTCTTTTGTTTTGTTTAAGGTCAGAGTCTAGATCAGTGATTCTCAACCTGTGAGTCATGACCCCTTTAGGGATTCACACTTAAGATATTCTTCCTATCAGATATTTACATTACAATTCATAATAGTAGCAAAAGTAGAGATATAAAGTAGCAATAAAATAATTCTATGGTTGTGGATCACTGCAGCACGAAGAACTGTATTAAAGGATCACAGCATTAGGAAGGTTGAAAACCACTAGTCTAGATTGATCAGATTCAACTTTCACTATGAATATTCACCATAAACTATTAAACTATTTCCGTGTTAAAATTATATTTATGGATGATGTAAACATAATAGCCATGATGGAAATTCTTAAGTTTACATTTAAGGACTTTATTTTATTTTTGAAATACGGTTGTAGTAAGGCAAATACATGACCAGATACTTTTTCCTCAGAAACTTATTATACAGATTTGTGGATAGTTAGGTTTCATAAGACTGTTGTTTTTCTATATTTTACTTTATGCTAGCTTAAAAAGTCACATATTTCTTTTATGTGGCAAATATTTATTTTTGGAAAGCACACGAAATAAGAAATAATGCACATTAAAGAAAACTTTTCATAATACATTAACTCTATAGTCTATGTAAAGCATACATTCCCTCCAAATAATAAGATGATAATGTAACAGCGAAGGGAAAACTCAAACCTGGAAGTTGAGACATGGCAGAGAGAGACAGGGAGCTTTTCATTCTTTTTTCTCATTTCTTAAGTCACCCGTGTTTGGTGCTGGACTGGTCCTTAACTATCCACCATACAAAGATGTATCTTAGTCAATAAGAAGCATGGAAGGAAGAAAAGAAAACGGTTGACCTCTTAATGTGCAGAATTTCAGGACTTGTGGAAATTAGAGCTGGGGAAAGGCAGAGAGATTCATGGGATCCTGTCTGAAACCAGAGAGACTTAGTATAAGGTTAATTCTAACTATGAAGACTAGAAGGCCAGGCAGGAATAAATGAGACAAAAACTATTACCCTAGATACCGAAGGAGCCGTAGTGCACCCCCATATCCTGTCACATGAAGATGACATCCATCACACCTATTCCAGTCAACCATGGAAAAGCTGCCTTACAAATGGCTGAAAGTTGGGGATGGACATTTTACATTATTATTTTATAATTATTGATTTATTTTATTTGTAGGTGCTTTGTCTGTGTGTATTTCTGTACAGGAAATACACACATTGCCTACTGAGGCCAGAAGAGAGAATAGGACCCTTGCGACTGTAGCTATAGATAGCTAGGAGCTTCTTTTTGAGGCTACAGATTGAATTTGGGTTCTCTGGTAAAATAGCCATTGCTCTTAACTGCTGAACCATCTCTCCAGGCCTGGGGATAGAAAGTTTAACAGAAACAGTTTTAATTAAGCTCTTTTAGCCTTTGTAAAGAACATATCTGTATAATAGTAGGTAAAACTTATCAGAGTCAATATTTTATAATTTATTGTTTAAATTTTATAATTAATTTATTTTAATATGTTTTTGCTGGGTGTATAGCTCAGTGATAGAATACTGGCTAGCATTTCCAAAGCTCAGGGTTCAATCCTTAGCCTTTGAAAACTCATCCAGGTTATGTTTGTTGCTTTATTTATTTTTCTCTTTGTATACCAAGAAGTTAAGATCCTCAAGAAAAGCAATGTATTCAGAGAAGACTTAAGGATTGGTTGGACTAAATAGTTTGGGACTATTTAGAAATGTGTGCTGTTTTGTGCCCCTCACCCCACTGTAACGTCTGCTTGGACTAGGATAAAGACACGGGCAGCAGATAAGCCGTTTTTCTTTCTCTTTCCATCTTGGAAGCTCTGGTTGCTGTCTTCTGTAAGATTTTCCCTCTCCCTTTCTTCCCTCTAGCTGTGGATGTTTTGCTTTTCACTTTTTGAACGTAACAGAGGGGATCAGTGTAGTTTCAAAGTTACTGTCTAAAATTGAGTCTTAGGCCTTGCAGTTCAGAGAAACCTTTGGTCAGTGAGCTTCTTTCCTCCATAGACTCCAGTGTACTGACATTCAGGACTATCTGTCCTTTCGGCTTTTCCATTTTTAGATAAGACTTCCATGGCTGCCTCTGGAGAATACTAAAACAACCCATTCCTGAGCTTTCATAAATGCATATCTCATCTACTCCTGAGATGAATGGCAGGAGAGCCTAAAACAAAATAAACTGCTGAAATAATTTAAGAGTATTTTCTGTTACTGTTACAAAGGGGAGGGAGGTAATACCTTGCTGGCAGGATTGCTGAAGGTTAGGAGAGTGGATGTGGCTTATGGATGATAATGGAACCCATTATGTTGCTCCTGCTTCTGTTCTGTTAATGAATTGCCCTGCTCTGTGCTTGTAGAATTACAGATGCTTGGACAGGCCTTGCAGAGCGTCCTCTTTCAGTAAAGACACTTCTGCAATCACCAGAAACCCAGCAGAAGCTACTCAAACTCACGGTGTTGAGTACACACAGCTAAATCTGTGGGTGACTAAGTTCTACCATTCTTACATAAAGGTCACTCACCTGATTTGCCCACCAGACAGGACTCTGCCACTGCCTGCATATTTCACTCTGATGATTTAATGTCACTATAGTCTATCACTGTGAAATCTCTGGGGCAGTGTATGTATCTCTTTTGCTTAGTACAGTCTTCTTACATATGAGAAAGAAACATCACAATTTCTGCTCAGCTTAGCTTAGCTCAAGTACTGCCTATGCTTTTCTGACTCTCCACTTAACGTCTTATCTGTTGCTTTTCATACTGAACCATCCCTGCTATTGCCAGAGTATCCTCTCCAGAGGCAATCTTCCACATTCGGATCGCCTGAAACTCCCATCATGCTTGACTGACTGGATACACATGCAGCTTTGCTTGGCAGGCTATCTACATAGGAGCTACAATAGTAGCTCTTCTCTGGGTTCTCGCCTGAGTGGGTGTCATCATAGTGAGCAGAGACCGAGGAACACCATCCCTTCCAAGGACAGCACAAAACACTTAACAGCTTGATATATTTACAGAGTGTTATAGAAATTTTCCCCCCAGCAAACTGTTCACATAGTAAACAGAGCCCTAGGCAATATGGAAATAAAGTTTAACTGTTGTTGACTAGAGCAGCTGACCACTTTTTGAGCAAATTTTATTTAGTATAGACTAAGTTGAGATGTAATATTAATTTATATTATGTAGCTTTCATTTTATTAGGAGTAAAATGTGATTAAAAACCTACTAACAAAGTGTGTGCATAAGTATTACATTTTATGCCATTATATTGATTTAGAGAATTAAAAATGAACATGTCTGTTTTTCTTTTGTTCTTAAGCCTATTTTAGGTTGTTCTTTACCTTTAGAAGCATTCAGTAAGGATTTAGGATTTGACATTCAGAAGGCTTTCCTTGTCACCTGTAGTATTTCAAGTTTATGTCATAGAAAGCCATATTTGAGATATTAAATCGACTACTTTTCATATGTAAGATAAATTGAAAGAAAATATATCAAAATGTATTTCAGTAAGCTGTGCTATGAGTTGATCTATGATGTTTTGACTTCCAAAAGAAAATTATGTCTTTATTCTCCAGAGCTGATAGCTGCCTTCAACAGCGGGTTTCAGATGCTTGATATGTCACGTCCACCTTGGATTAACTTTGCAAATATGTCTTTTTCAAGACTAAGCAACAATAACGCTACAAGTTTTTCATCATCATTGCAGAGGCAAAGATTAATGCAGCCACATTAAAGAAGAAAGCATTGTTATCTTGGAATGTTGAAAGTCATATTTATTTTCTATCTTGTTAATGAAAAGGAGCACTTTGGAAAAATTCATCTTTAGGCTTCAGACCATAAGTTGATGTCATAATAAAGATAGGAAGAACCATTTCTCTCTGAGGTACAGTGCTAACTATTGGGACAGGTGCATCAGATACATTTTTTCTTCTCTCTTCTTAAACATTGATTGTAGAGACCACATCTTTAAAGTGTCTGTGGGATCAGTTGCAAAATAAACCCTAGTCTGTAATTTCTCATTGTATGGAAGGGACAAAGAAGCCCTAGATGGGTTCATTTTCCTCTCTGTTCTGTTCTATTCATAGAGAGAATTTGTCTGCATTTTAAGTAGAGGGTACTGAAATGCCTATAATCTGCTTTACAATTTGTTATCACACACACTGTGATGGAAGTTTACATTACATAGCTTTAATCTCTACCTAAGGGGTGGTTCGTTGCCCTAATCCAGTATCAGCACTCCAGTGGTGGTCAGTCGGCATTTAATTAGCAAGGACACACTCCAGAAACACCATTAAAAATGTTTTAGCTTTCTTTATTCCTAGCACAGAAGATTAATTGGCATGTTAGCAAGTTTTCATTGTCACATCTAATGCCTTGTCGGTGAGTCTAATGGATGACCGTGATGAGCTATGGGGAAAGTAGTCTTTTAAATGTATCAGATTCATCAGAATATTTTGGATAGTCATTGCCTCTGCCAAACAGGAAATAAAATCATAGGAAATCTCTTGCCCTTCATCCTTGTACTTGCTGAATATTCCTTCTAAAATGGTTTTACATACCGTCCTGGCGTTGGAGGATTCTGTTGGCATGCAGTTCACTGACAGATTCTTTTCTGGAATCTTCCTTTAGCATAGTCCATTCATATCACTCCCACCCCGGGGAGTTTTGGAGAAATACGTGGTCGAAGCACTTGAATTCAGAGATCTTAGACTGAATCACAGAAAAAGTCTTAAGGTCCCTTATGCCTATATCCTAGTGAACATCTGCAGATGCGTGTCGGGCATGCTCGCCTTTGTGTATCTGCGTGTATAAACATACCTTCTTCAAGACCTGGCTGTGCACAGCAAGGAGGCTTAAGTTACCTTCCCCAAAGCTCCCATTCTTTCCTGTTGCCAGGACCTAAATGTTATATATCCCCCCCCAGCTTATATCTTCAGAATTTAATGTGTCTTATCAAGATGATGGAACTAGGGGAGGGCTTTTAGGACACACTTAGATCATGAAGGCAGAGATTTCCTAAAGAGAATTACTGTCTTTTTTCTAAACCTTATTTTAAAAAGGAAACTCATTTGCCCATGTCCTTATAAAAAGCACATCTATAAACATGATAGTGATCATCACAAACTCTGAATTTCTGGCACATTGATCTTCAACTTCCCTGTCTCTAGTCTGGTGACAAACATTTTCTGTTGTTTATAAACCATTCAACAATGCTATTTTGTTACAGCAACCCCAGCAGAGCAAGATATCTGCTTGCTAAGCTATTCACTTTGTGATTGCTTCAACAAACAATTATCAGATACCTACGTAATAAGCATTGTGCCTTTTACTGGGGACATAAAAATGGAAAATATGAAGTTCCCATTAAAGACTTCCTGTTCAGTGTAAAACATGTATGGATACCTATAGGTAGATGTAGAATTTTAACCATGAGACTTTATAGAGACCCTCCACTTATGAGGACCAGGGACTGTGGGGAAAGTAGCTGATATTGGATCACACTGGATGGGTTGGATTTGGTTTGTAGAGGGAATGGGAATAGAACAGATAGGACACAGCATGAATGTGCGCTAATAGCAGTATGACCTGTATAGGGCAATTGAAGAGCTGGGTTGAAATCTGCTTGTGAGGGTTCATAGGCTTTGCATGTTAGGAAACCCAGCAGTATCTTTGTATGTTGTGGAACATTTGAATGGGCTTAGGTTATTTATGTAATCACAGCTTAGTTGAATACTCAACATCTGGGTGAAGGGAGGCTTGCAGGAGGAAGTGATTTAAGAAACTGTTGCAGTGACCAAGTGAACATGTTATAGTAGACTTTCAAATGGTAGGGTAGGGCCAGATTACTAAGCATTTAGGAGATAAGATTTCTGGTGTGGTGGGTAGTGAAGGAATAAAAATAAGGTATTGAGTATCTCTATTATGGAGTCACTGAAATGGTGAAGTCACCACGCTATCCAAAGTGAAATGCTTAATAACACGAGCAGTAGGTACAGAATAACATTCAGGATCCCTGCCTCTGGGATGTAGCAGGCTGAAGGAAGAAGGACAAAGCATAGCAGGAGCTACATCAGGCATACTTGATGTTCCTCTCAGTTTGATTGAACTCCAAGCAGGCCCCTCCTGTCTATTGGCCCCCGACTTACTTACCTCTTCCAACTTTAGAAACCTTGCAATTGTAATAAGCCAGTAATGTATTTCTTAGGAATGTGGGGCCATCCTTGTGTAATGTAATCATTTGTAGTTATAGTACTGTTGTTCCTCTTTTGAGGGGTAGCATAACCTAAGCTTCATAATCACCAATGGTCAAACTTAGAAGGCTTGGTCACACTTACCTACCTACCATTACCCAACAAATTCAAGGACTTCCCAGGAACTCACAGGCATTTCTATTACTGTTGCTTTTGTCTTAGCAGATCTGAGTTTAGTATTGTTCTTCTTTTGTAATTATCTTGAATAGAGTCTTACTTCTATTGGGCTGAGAGAACAACATCCTCCAATATGTCTTCCGGCATGATAAGCAACATGATAAGAAGGAAATTAAACATCTTTAAGATCAGGCCCAGAATGAAGATCCATCAACCCTTCTCCTGGTTCTCCCTCTCTCAGCAGAGAAAGGGGCTTCATCAAAATTCCCTTCTTTACATGATGGAATCACCAAGAGGAACAACACTTAACATACCCCCACCCATATACAGATGAGAGCCTCCATTGCAGACTAAATAAAACGGGGAAAGGAAAGCTGGACTTGAAGGAAGCACTTTAAAATATTTCAATCGGGTAATGAAACAAAGGCAGGGAGAGGAAAATAGGGAAAAAAATTCAGCAAAATGAACAAACGTTCTTATTTTGAGGGCTTCCAAAATTGGGAAGGGCTTGAGAGAAAGGAGTTAGAAAATTAAATGAAATAATAGCTTAAACATACTTCCAATCTGGTTCAGTGGCTAGATGCACTTGCCAAAGAGGCCTTATGGCCTGATCTCTTGAATCCATGTAAAGGTGAAAAGAGAGAACTGACTTTGCACAATTGTCCTCTGACCTCCACGTGCGTACTATGGTACACATGTTTATGCACACAACACACATATAATACACATAGTAGTGATAATGATGATAATAATAATATCCCTTTCCGTCTCCACCTCTCTACTGTTGGAATTAAAGGTGACTCCCAAGTACTAGGATTAAAGGCATGAACCACCAACACCTGGCTGTCTTTCTCTTTGAGACAGGATCCATCTAGTGTAGCCAAGGATGGCCTTGAACTCACAGAGATCCGTAAAGGTGTGTGACACCCCTGTCTGGCTTCTATGGCTAATTAGTAGCTTGCCCCACAGTCTGATCCTCAGGCAAGCTTTATTTGTTAGAGCACAAACAAAATATCACTGCACAACAGGAAATCTCCATCACTGAAAGTCAAGACAAAGAGATAGTCTTGAAAACTATAAAACACCAGTACCGAGTCACATTTACAGGAACCTACACCCAGTTACCACCAGATTTCCAAGGAGAAACGTAAAGATGGGGAACTGATCTACATATCCAAGGGTGTTTGTTGGAAGCTAAAGAGCAGCACGTGCTGTAATACATGTGTGATCAAATCAAAGTAATTGCTGTTTACGTCTGCTTGTCCCCACTTCAGTTTAGAGTGTCTCTGCTCTAGTTATTCCTAAAATATGCAACGATTTATTATGGACTATAGTCACCACGGGATTCTGTAATCACTAGAACTTACTCATGTCTGTGTCTAAGGAACCTTGATCTAACTTCCTGTTGGCTATGGATCCTTCACTCTTCCTCAACTCAGATCATCAGTATGCTGTGTTCCATTTAACTTTTAAAAGTATTCATATATGAAAGATAATATGTGAAATTTGTTTTTTGTACTTTATTTACTTCACTTAATGTCACCTAATTCCATCCATTTTACTAAAAATGATATCATTAACTTTTGTTGACAAATGATATTCTGTGGCATGCCTACATATAACAGTCTACTTAGGATGGTATAATAATAAAGCGTAACTATCTTGCATAAATGCAAGATATATTAAAGCTTCTCAAAGTATGCAAATATTAAGGGAGCTGATCATTACAGACTGGCTTTGCAGAAGATTACTAAGGTAGGACTATATCATTAAACTGAAGAAGATTCATAATGCAAGGATAAGGCTCACTCAACAAACAGATGTACAAAACAGAAATCAAAACCAATCCAGAGCATTTTTTCCCTTTCCTAGATGGTGTCAACTGGAAATAGCTTTTCAATTAGGGGTGAGTTTTGCATCCACTTTTCTTTTCAATGCTGGGATTTTGTGTGCTTTGAACCTCTGAGGTCTTTGTCTTATTTTTTTGTAAGCTTGCTTTAATCTTTTCTCCTTCCTTCCTTCCCTTCTTTCTTTCTTTGCTTCCTTTCTTTCCCTCTATCTTTCTTGTTGCAGAATATTAATTTAAGATGTGTTACATTCATTTGTACTGTGAAATATTTGTTTAATGATGCAAAGATATGTTGGAGTCTTTTATGTTGTATTTGTTTAACTCTGTAAAGCTTTATTACTTTGCCTACCTAAATTAGCGATTGGTCTAATAAAGAGATGAATGACCAATAGCTAGGCAGGACAGAGAAGTGGGTGGGGCTGCCAGGTGGAAAGAATAAAGAAGAGGAGAAATCTATGAGAGAGTGAGGTGTGAGAAAAGGAGGAGAGGAGGCCACCAGGGGCCAGCTGCCCATTCACACAGCCAGCCAAGGAATAAGAAGAAAAGAAAGACATAGAGAATAAAGAAAGGTTAAAAAGCCTAGAGGCAAAACATAGTTAAAGAGAAATGGGATAATTTAAGTTAGAAAAGCTGTCTAGACACAAACCAAGATAAGGCCTGGCATTCATAAGTAAGATTACGTCTTCATGTATTTATTTGGGAGCTGGGTGGTGGGCTCCGAAAGAATTAAGAAACAAAACAAAACAAAACAAAAACCAGCTACACTTTCTTTTATTTATTTATTTTTTGCGAGAGAATTAATATAAAGTTGGGTAAATAGGGGAAAGGGAAGTATTTAGAAATAGAGTTGGGGGCACATGCTCAAAAATATTGCATAAAAATTTAAAAATAGATTCACACCTTATCCATCAATAAACTTTCCCACCACAAAGATAGACAGTTAAGAAGGCAGGATGCCAAATATCATCTGGACAAATGTAGAGAGGCGTCCTAGCAATAGTCACCTCGATTGGCAAGGAACTAATTTTCCTCTTTGACTATCAAATTATTCTTCTATGAAAATGAATTATGTAGTCTTAATAACTTAATATAACTGAGTGTATAATACTAGTTACATTTTAGTTATGAAATACACTCCTATCCCAGTAAGCATTTTGGGTGGATTTGAGGAATATTGGGTATTATCTAATGGGAAGGGGTATTTCAGAAAGCAAACTTGTGTGGTATTGTGGGAGATAGACTGGAAGACAGAGTTTGAAAGAGTAGAAGTAGCTTTTCCATTGTCCATCCACCAAGAAATAAAGAATTGAATTCAGGAAATAATTCAGGAATGAGAAAAAGAGTTCAGGAGAATAATAAACAAAATTAAATTTGCCTTCTTGGTTGTAAAATTCTTCCTTAATACATGGTGCATTGTAATTTGATGTGAATGCTTTATTCTTTCTAAATTATATAAAATACCATATGCAACCTTGACTTTGGACTTTTATAGTTATTTAAGATTTCTTTTCAGTGTAGCTAGCCAACACTAAGTTTTGCAGGTTTGTTTTGTGGAAGAACAAGTTCAACTTGATAAAAAGGAGTTTGATTATACATGGTTTTATAATTTTTATTATTAAATTATTAGTTTAATAGTAGTTTAGAATTGAAATAGTAATGTTAAACTATTAAACACACAATAGTAAAACGATTGAAATATTTAATATGCAACTGGCTATCAAAAAAATGTATTCAATGTACTCATCATTTCATTCTTATTGTTTATGTGTAAAATCTCACCCTGTGCTGATCTTGACCATTTTTAGTGGTAAGTAGACGTCTTTGTATCACATTTACAGGAACCATAAATCCTGTTGTTTTGATTTCTATCACACAAGTTCCTATAGTAATCAGGGACATTCAGAGCTGACTCAATGATTCACACTAAAGGAAAACTGCCTTTACCTTTTACTCTGATGGGTTTCAATAGCTTAATACCCTCTAATTTTCTACCTTTTACATCTTATCATTTTATGTATGTTATATTCCAATCTATAACATTTTTGTCAGCTTGAAAATGTGGCAATCACAGTTTTTTTTTAAATCAAGGTAATCAACTTATACAGATATAGTGCTGAAATTCACTCATTAGATAAGTGCATTTTAGAGGCTCCTAATTCCAACAGGTTAACAAGAAGCAATTCTCACAACATGGGTAATGCATCAATGTTTTAATGTATCTTTTAAAATAGAATCATAGCAAATTTAATTGAAATTTGTTGTTTAAAAGATTATATTTTAAGAAACTGCTAAAATGTATTATTTTTTCTTTTTTTTCTGTATCATTTTTATTGTTTTGATTGAGCTACACATTTGTAGAGAAGGTTTAGGATCATGGATTAATAGAGCTGAAAACACAGGGATCTCATATCCTTGACTACTTCTAGACTGGATAGACTCTCCTATTATCAACATCCCTTCAACAGGTCAGGATAGTTGATATAATTGATGAGCTATGCTGGCACACTGTTACTGCCCCAAGTCAATAGTTCTCAGTAGGTCTCTCACTTTAGTTGCGCTTCTGATAGCTTTGGACAAACATATGTGACATTTATCCAATATTCTAGTGCACACAGAAGAGCTTCACTGCTGTGGTAGACTGAATGATAAATGTTCCCCATAGACTCTGGAATTTTGAGCACTCAGTTTTCTGTTGATGATATTGTCTGGAAAGTTCTAGATGATTGTAGTCTTTCCAGAGGAAGTACACCACTAGGGATTGGACTTGAGATTGCATAGCTTGTTCTACTACTAGTTCACTTGGAGCTTCTTGTTCGTGGTTGAGAGGTGATCTCTCAGCTCCCTGCTCCTGCCGCCATGCCTTGCTGATGTCATGCTTCCTTGATGTGATGGACTTTTTCTCTCAGAAACCATAATCTCAAATAATCTCCTCTCTCTCTAACTTCCCTTGGTCTTATATTTGATCACACTAGCAGAAAAGTAACCAATATAACTGCCTTAAAACATCTTTCTGCACTGCATTTTCTTCCTTTGCCATAAAAATTGTGATTTTTTTCCTTTATACATTGACTGTACCAGAACGTCCTATGGTTGGATTCAGCTTTTCTTTTCTTATTACTCACTCATATCAAAAGTGTCTCCTTTTAGGAGAAAGGTATCACCTAAAGCAAGCCTGTATACTGTTACTCTGTCACTTTAACTTTTTCTTTAGAACACAGATCACTCATCTTATTTTATTCTATTTATATCTCATTTTTATAACACTTTTAATTAAGGGAACCTTGATTTTTTTTGCTCGCTCATATCCACAGTACACAAAAGAAAGCATAAAAAAGTTTCACCAGTGGTATGGGCTCATTAGTTATTTGTCAAATGAATGAATGAATGGATGGATGGATGGATGGATGGATGGATAGATGAATGAATGAGTGATGCTCTATCTTTACAGAGGTGTTGTGAAGCACTTGATACCAGGCGAATGTTTAATTGATAATACTTAGTGTTATAAATCATTGAGATTTTTCTTTAAAAAAGTGTCAAATGCTTAGTGTAATGCAGAATTCAATCCAACTCTTCAAAAATAAAAGATTGTGTGAATAAGCTCTCCAATCACACAGTCTACCATCTATTCCTTTTAGAATCTTGACTCATACATCCTCTCTATTCACCAGACAAAAGACAGATTGTTAATTTTAAAGTTAGCATTACTTTTTAGACATAGCTTTTGGAACTATTCTTTCCAAATCTAAGCATGAGTAACTTCTCTGTCCTTGGTTACTTTCACGTTTCTTGTGTATGTCTCTCATAGCAATGACAACATTTCATGATGCTTTGCTGTTGACCATCCAATCATCTTTATTCAACCATGTCCTGAGGAGAAGGTTTGAGTTTTCTTCCTATAGGATTCTACAATGCCAAGTACAAGGCTGATTTCGTAGTGGCTACTCAATCATTCTTGAATAAGCCTGAAATGTATAAAGTATCACATCTACTCTAAGACTTTGGGCTTTTAATCATAAATTTTAAGACCTCAAATCTTCATTTAAATACTTAGTTTATGAATTGTAGTGGATTAGCACTGACTCTGAGGAGCCTTAGTCTGTTTTCTGCTACTACACCAAAAATATTTTGAATTTCATAATTAAAAATACAAATTTTTTTCTCACAGTTCTGGAAATTGAGAATCCTGTAATCAAGGTTATGGCAGGTTATAGCCTTGCTTTCTTGACTTCTAAGATGATGCCTTTGAATACTGGGTAATCTGGAAGGAAGAAATACCATGTGCTAACACCACTGGAGTGGGAATGTGTGCTTACTTCTGTAGCCCTTGGAATAGCAGTATCAATGTACTCCCAAAGGCCACATCTCTAAACATTCCCACTTTGTGAATCATGTTTTTAATACATAAATAACAGGGGACACAGTGAGACCTTGTCAGGGGTCGCTGACATGCCTCCATGCCCCAATGCCCCAATGTAGCCAAAGAGAACACAGGAATTGGGCCTTGCAATTATGTGGCTTCAGACTGATATTAATTAACAATGGGGCAATTAATAGTAATGAAAATATGAGAAGGGAGACTAACTACATGAGAGAGTTGAAATGCATAATACTGTTTAAATTTTCCATCACAAATTAATAAATAGCTACTCATCTTTTGAAATAGTGAATAAAACTAATTTCTGTTTAACAATATTTTCCTATTAGTGTGCTTGGTATTAAAGTTAAGATACAGTGCTATTCTGAAGGTATAAGTATTCTCCTTTTTCTTAAATTAGTTTACACTATTATTTTTGCATTTAAAAGGTCAAAGAACAAACAGCAATAATAAGTTATATTTTACAAGCATTATATGTTAAGGGTGATTACTAACTATGGCCCAGTTTTATATTAAACAGAACAAGATATTTTAGGAATGATTGTATCTTTGCTATACATAAACATGCAAGTAACACTTTAAATATACTTCAGATATAAATTAAATAACCCAATATCCTTAATATTAGCACATTAATATTATCAGGAATCTACATCCATTTCTATCTGTCATCTATCTATCTATCTATCTATCTATCTATCTATCTATCTATCTATCTATCTATCTATCATCCATCTCTTTGTCTGTCTGTCTGCCTATCCATCCATCTATCTCTTCTTTCCTTCCTTTCTTTCTTTTGTAATGTTTTGTTTTGTTTTGAGACAAGATTTCTCTATGTAGCTTTGCATCCTGTTCTAGAACTTGCTTTGCAGACCAGGCTGGCCTTGAGCTCAGAGATCTTCCAGTGTCTGCCCCCAGAGTGCTTGGATTAAAGGCGTGCGCCACCATTACCTGGTCCTATATTTCTTTTGTAATGATATTAAGACAATAAATTAAAATTTACCTACATGGTGAAACAGTAAGAAAAAAGCAGTTCAAATACTTATTTAAATATCTCCAAGGACAAATTTGCATGTCATGTAATTCAAATCACCTCACTAAGTTGTAGCAGGCCTTCAATGAGAATATTATTATTGGCTTCAAATTTGCTAAGACTGGTACTGTGATTAATCTGAACAGATTATTTTATTCATTACATTGAGAATGAAAGCAACATGACTAAAGTCTTCTGTGTGGAAAGCCTTCATTACTCAAAAAATATTTTAGCATCACTGTATCACAGTATTTTGAACGTTGATGTGTTTTTGTTTTGGGAAGCAAAACTGGCCCTAGGCATGGTTAAGTATTGTGCTGGCAGGGACACCCCTCCCACCTCCTGAAACATCCCATATACACAACTTCAGCCCCCTAAACTACTTAGGTTTTTATTAACATCACTTACTTTTGAGTTAAGATGATATTTATGACTAGACTATTTTAATGTAGCCATTCAGTACTTGATAGTGAGGTTTTATTATTAATAAGATATGAAGTATTAATAAATACTTGATGAGAGTGTGGTGCCTCTAGAATTCTATCCTGGTCCCATCCTTATTTCCACTTTCATGCTTAAAGGTATTTTTTTTTCCTCTTCTACAATGTCACCAGTGTTTTCTAAAGGTATTCTGCAGACCACTCAGAATGTCCTGCTTTCTAAACTGCTGGAGCATTGTCAAACTGCTCCTCTGGGGGCGTGGGAGCATTAAGGCGTTGAAATACTTTATCTGTTTCGTGGAATCCCTGGCTACTTGCATTGGTGACTTTTCTGCTGTCTTGAGGTTACACTTGTCTTTCTGTCTTTTAATTTATTTGTGTGTGTGTGTGTGTGTGTGTGTGTGTGTGCACTCATGCGTGGGGTTGTTTACTGCTCTAGTTGGTGGTGTGAACCGGAGAGAGTGGAATCTAAAAATGAGGTGACTAAAGTCTCATGCAGTAGCCAATGTTGTTCAGATCATCAGCAGTTTACACTCTGAGAGTTAAAAAGAAACATACAACTAAAGTTCAATCACAAGGGCAAGCCACACATGGAAAAATGTGTTTTTCCATAGAGGCCTATGAATAGCAACAGCTGAAGTAACTTACTGCTACCCGCTACACCAGGGAGGGTCATGAACACACACTCCAAAAACACCAATTCTGTGTTTTTGAAGAAATTGAGATCCTGAGATTCTTGTCGTGTTTTCTTGTAATTTTCTCACAAGCACTCAGAAGTCTCACAGGACTCCATTCATGAACTATGTTCTGACAGGATTTTGCACACTAGTGTGTCTGTGTTATATGTGTATGTGCACATGTGTTTATACCCGAAGGGACCAGGGGGTGATATTAGGTGACTTCCTTTTTACTCTCAATCTTATTTGCATATACTTTGCTCAAGACAGGGTCTCTCACTGAACTTGGTGTTCATTGATTGATTTTAGATTGACTGGCCACCAAGCCCCTGGTATCTTCCTGCCTCTGACTGCCAGTTCTGGGTTTTCAGACCTAACATTTATGCCTGAAATAAATCTTACATGATTGCCAGGAATCTTATCTGATACCCTCATGTTTGGTCAGAAAGTAGTTTACTCATTGAACCATTGCTTTAGCCCTCTCAAAAATATATCTTTCTGTGTATAATTTTATGTATATACATATATATACATACATATATATTCTGCCCATATTGTCTATCTCTCTTTATCATCTATCTATCTATCTATCTATCTATCTATCTATCTATCTATCTATCTATCTATCTATCTATCTATCTATCTATCTGTGTCTCTCTGTATATACATATATATATATGTACATCTCATATATACGTATATACACATACATATATAGAGATATATGATATTCACATATATGGTATACACCATATGTGTATATGGTTAGAAGAGGGTGTCAGATCTCCTGAATCTATAATTCAGCTATGGTGTGGGAGCTGAGAGTTGAGCCTGGATCCTTTGCAGGAGCAACAAGTGCTCTTAATCACTGAGCTTCTCTTTAGCTCCGAGCTCACATTTTAAAGTGTGCAGTTCGTCGCTCTTAGATTATCCATATAGCTGTGCAATCATGACTGTTAGCAGAGAAAAAGTGGAGGTGAAGATTTGGAGAACTCAGTGACAGGCAAGAGTCATCAAAAGGCGAGTGAAAAGAGGCAGAAGCCGCCATTTGAGACTCTCACGCTAGATGCTACGCGGCTGCATGAGTTCAACGTTTATTCTGTGAGACAGTGGGTGACAAGCGGTGACAGGTGGGTAAGTGTTGCTTCAAATTCCCAGGAAAGGTCCGTCAACACTCCAAGTAGTATATTTGATATTTCTGTGGCATTCAAATTGAACAACAAACTAAACAAATAATGATCCTCTAAAAGCAATACAATTGTAATGATCCCTGTAGCTTTGAGTCAAAAGAGTGGATTTGGCTAGTTTCCTCAATACAAGTTGTACAGAAAATGGCTCCCAGTATTGTGAGAGGTAACATTGGTCCAGTAGGTAGTAGCCTTTAGTGCTAACCCAGATAGGGTTAAGATGTTGTCTATGGTCATCTGTTAAAAAGGAACATGGTCACTTTCATCACTAAGAGCTCCAAAACCACCTAACGATGATGCTCTGAGTCATTATATTAAAAAAATTAAATAAGAAATTTTGTTAAAAATAGTTACTTTATTAGTTATTTCATGTGTATATGTGTGTGTGCCTGTGTGTATATAAGTGCACCACCTGCATGCAGCATCTACATGCAGAGGTCCTAAAAGGCATCAGAATCCCTGGAACTTTATAACAGGTTTATGGTTATGAGCTACTATAAGGATCCCAGGAATGTGACCTCTACAGGAAGAAGTGCTCTTAACCACCCAGCCATCTTTTCCTTACCTGAGAAATGATAATTCGTATCCTCCATCATTAACTTGAAGTTTCGTTTTGTTTTATTTTGTTTGTTTTTACATAGATCTTTGAGAAATTTTGAGGTTGTTAATATATGTCAGATTTCTGAGTGATGTTCTTTTTAGTAATTTTTTTCATGGAGTTTTCTTTTTAAACAGGTTTGAACAGCAAATGAACAAGAACAAAGTAGTGGAAAAGTCTCAGGGCACTGATTCTAACTCACTGCATGTTTGGAATTTGGAAAAAATCCAGTTGAAATTCTAAAATGTTTTTATGGTACAAATTAGACTGAAGATTTCTTTCCCAAAGTCCTTCTTTAGACTGTATCACAAACAGGCAGCTTGCACTTGAGCAAAATTGGCACTTTGGAGCTGAACGAGTTAGTTTTGCCAAGCCTCTATCCACGATTGAAGGCCAATATTGAGTGGAAAGAATTCGTGCTGAAAAATAATAAGGTTCTGGTTTAGTGTAACCAAATCCCCAACATATGAGATTTCTGGTCAATTGGTCAACTGATTTGGGCATAGGTGGGTCTGGCTGTTATGGGGTACTCTCGCCTGACAGGTGAACACTTCCGGCACCTTTGGATTTTAGTGTAGCTCTGTAGGCATTTCCTCCTAACTTGCATATCACATGTTTAGGCCAAGATTTCAAACTCCAACCTTAAGTGGAAGATTTTTTTCTTGCCTTTCCATAGACTTATGAAAGCCTCAGAAAGGAGGACTTCAATGAAAGAGCTACCCTAGCCCTGACTTCAGCTCCACACTGAAATACTTGTTTTTGGCAAGTTGAAAAATTTTAAATCATGAAGGATTTACATGAATGATGTAAGGTTCGAAATGCTTTATGGCGTGTTTATTCACACTAAATCAGCCTTTGCCTTTTTAGACTTTTCTTAGAAGACACTTATGCAAATCCAAAATGACAGGAAGGAATTCAAAATGATTCTGAGCATCTGAACATTAGCAAGAAATGACAGACTTATAAAGTACCGCATTTTTTATTTTTATTTTTCTGGTGGTAAAAACTTCCAGACATCATGGGCTGGAACAAACTGGAAGAAGAATAGATAAACATGGGGAAAGCTATGGAGTCCACTCTTGTTAGAGCTGTTGGATCTCCGACCCTCTACCCTATCACGGCAGCAATGCCATTGGGACCCATTTACTCTGCTTAGAGATTTCGTCTTTTGTGGTTTTACTGTGTGGAATTAAGCTAATGCAGGAGATTTTTATATACTGTGTTGGCTAGTTTTATGTCTATTTAACACAGGTTAGAGTCATCAGAGGAGGGAGCTTCAATTGAGAAGATATAACAATGTGAAATACAAAACAGGTTAAAAGTCTGCCTTTTTAAAGTTAGTTTTTTTGTAAATTCTTTGTAAGTATAATGACATAGCCAACAGAAGTCTATTGTGCTCATTACGACAGATTTAAGGACAAATTGAATAAACATTATCAGGACAGTCAAAGTGCAGATAAGAAACACTGGTAGACCTGAGCAATCCAAGTAGCTTCAAGAAGAGTGAATGGTTTTCAAATAATAATGAATTTGCTATTTTAAGAATCTATTTATACATCATTTTACCAACATATATGTGTAAGCATGTGCAACTACTGATTTTTGTTTTAGGAAAGACAAAAATTTATTTTAAAAAATTTGTTTAAAAATCATTGTTAAGTTTCCTCACATAGAATTAAAAGGAGTATGAATTTTGCTTTAAAAATTTGGAGTATTTATATATTCTTTAAAAAAACTATGTCCATTAAATGAAACCAAATAGGATGCTTCCATATATATATTCACCCATGCAGTGCTATAGTTTATACATTCAAAGTTCCCTAAAGCTCTCTGTGTTAATGGTTTTGTCTAGAGAGTGGCAGTCGTTGGAGGTGGTGGAACCTTAGGGGTAGGATGGGTCCTTGTGAGCGGTTCTTAAGTCTTCGAAAGAATGCTCTCTAAAGGGATTGCAGGATTGTAGTCTCTCCTGCATCTACCTTTTGGTTCTCTGGTTTTATTGTCTTGCCCCTCGTGGCAGGGAGAGAGAGAGAGAGAGAGAGAGAGAGAGAGAGAGAGAGAGAGAGAGGGAGAGAATTTATCTTTGACTGGGACCTCCTTACAACAATTATTTTTCCTTTAGAAGTTTATTATGTCAGGTGTTTTACTGTGGTAATGGAAAGCTGACTACTACACATGTCAACCCATTAATTTAGTAATTATTATTAAGCTGTCATAAATGTCTAAATACAACTCTGAGAACTCTGAAAATAGAATATACAAAATTTGGCATGTTTCCTATGATTTCTATGTAAAACAAAACAAAACCACTTTAAGTGTGAGTAAACTAGGCTATTGTTGACATTTTGCCTTAAGGTTTGGAAATTGTAATACTAAAATAGAAAACCAGGTTTAATGGCACCCTGGAAGTTACAGCACAAAGTAATTTTGTTACCATAAATTAATTATCAGAATTAAGTGTCTCTTCCTGGATGGATTCTAGGATCACTAAAATTTGAGAATCATGGAGACAATAATCTCATTTTTTTTTTATTTTTTTATTTTTCGAGATAGGGTTTCTCTGTGTAGCTTTGGAGCCTATCCTAAAACTCACTCTGTAAACCAGGCTGGCCTCGAACTCACAGAGATCACAGCGCCTGCTTCTGCCTCTTCAGTGCTGAAATTAAAGACGAGCACCACAACTGCCCAGCCTCAAAAAACGACAGGATCTTATGCAGGCACAGGCAATGCATTTGACAATTTGTTGAAGCCCATGAAATACATTTGTTTCTGAAAAGTTCTCTTGAAAACGCAACACAATTTCAAACATAAGGTTACAAAGAAAGCCAGCGGAATTGAACATACAGGTAAACAGCGTTGGTGATTGGTGTTTAGAAAGGCTTGCCAGAGAAGCAATGGCAGATCCTCACTGTGGGTGGTAGAAATTTGTCCTTCTGCTTTTCTGGGTAATGTTAAACATTCCCAGTGTCTCAGGATGTGCATTATTTGGAAAGAGTATTGCAGATGTAATGACCTAAGACACCACCACATTTGAGAAGAATGAGTGCTTATCTAGCATGATAGGACCCTTAGGGAAAGGGACTTACACACTAATTGTGCTGTCAAAAGCCAAGAAATTACCAGAGAGTATGGCCCTGCCGACATTTGATCTTGATCTTTGCTTTCCAGAACTGTGAAGGTACTTTTCTGTTCAAGCCACTCAGTTTAGAACATTTTATTATAACAACTCTTTAAAACACTCATGGAGGAAAGAAAATATCGTCTTCAAAATTTTTGATTAGCTCTGGACCCAGCAATACCACTCTTGGGAATATACCCAAGAGATGCCCGATCATATGACAAGGGCATTTGTTCAATGTAGCAGCATTATTTGTAATAGCCAGAACCTGGAAACAACCTAGATGCCCTTCAATGGAAGAATGGATAAAGGAAGTGTGGAATATATACACATTAGAGTACTACTCAGCAGTAAAAAACAATGACTTCTCAAATTTTGCATGCAAATGGATGGAAATAGAAAATAC
>NC_022009.1:6818841-6829866 GCF_000317375.1 Microtus ochrogaster | reverse complement strand
CTAGCCAGTTTGGATGTTCACCTTCCTAGACCAGGATGGAGGGGGGAGGACTTTGGACTTTCCACAGGGCAGGGAACCCTGTCTGCTCTTCAAACTCGAGAGGGAGGGGGAGAGGATTGGGGGGAGGGTGGGAGGAGTGGGAGGCTGGGAGGAGGCGGAAATTTTTTTTCTCAAAAAATAAATAAATAAATTAAAAAAAATTTGATTAGGCTTCGATTTTCCTGTCCTATAGAAATAAAATGTATCATGATTTAATAATCCAGAAACATGGGAAAATTGGGTGGACAATTTTGAAATAAATAACTTAGTGATCAAGAAAATAGTAATGCTTTCGGGAAATTTATTTTAGCTATAAAAAAACAAGGGTCCCCAATCCAACTCTGTTATTGTGGTGCCATCTTTAACCCATTAACCCCTCTATATCTTAATGTTATTTCTGTAGTGTGGTGATGTTGCTAATGCCTGTCTGACAAGGCTGGAAAGACAAAAAGGGCATGAAAAGAGAGCAGCTAAAACTCTGCCTTGTGCTGTGATGTGGCGAGCTTTCATTACATGCTGGCTGTCACCAGGCTCCATTATCATCATTATTATTACTCCCCACATAACTCCCAAGTCATAATGATTCTCCTACACTAAGACAGCAAACCCATCCTTGTTACTCCCCCCACCCCACTATATTAAGTATGAGAATCTTGGTTTGTTGCCTTGGAAGAGTTATGGATGTCTTTATGAGACTCACAAAGCAATTTATTGGTAGATAGAAATTATAGCTTTGTAAATAAAGTGGTTTACTCTGTAAATAAACACTTTATTCAGATTCCTGTGCAGTACTGACTCATCCAAGTATGAGAGAAAGTTCACCAAGTAAAACATTGCTAATCTTGAGCCCTCCACTCATAAAACATTTTTCTTTGTGTCCCTGAATGTTTTGCTTCAAACAGCAGTCAAACCAAGAACATTATATTTTATAATTAAGGCTATGATTTTTTATTTTAGAGATATAAAAGAACTAAGAAGACTAAAAGTCACTCTTCACTACAGCATTGTGTGGTTAACAAAAACCTTTGTCAGCATTCTGATATGCATCTATTGATATAAAAATGTGTGTGCACACAGAGAAGAATATTTTCAATAACTCGAATATGTGTTAATATATTTGTATACTCTGTAAATTACTAACAATCGTATGTTTTCTACATTCATACTGTTTGAAAGCATTTATAACTACTGTAGGTGAATATTCTTAAATATGACTTGTATGTATTTTTCTTGATTTATTTAAAATAAGTTCATTGGATGTTATTATATACTATATGAATTTTGACTGACGTCTCAAACACAAATCCAAGAAACAAGTTGATTCAATTAATTGAAAAGAAGTTGTGATGAAACAGTCAATACGACATACATATATATACCCAATATCAGTCTTCCTGAGTCGTGTTCTATAGACAAGGCCTTTGTTTTCCTGCAGATCTGGCAAAAAGCATGATTGCCTCATTTACTGTCATAAACACTTATTAATTTTGATAAAATACTCTACTACATGCATCTGTATATCTTCGTTATGCAACCTCTGTGATGAGTAACTTTCTTAAGTCCCATTGAGTGACAGAATGAGATGGGATTCAGCCAGGAGCAGTCTGTTACTGGGACCAGCCTCACATCCTGATGCCTCAAGTCCTCTCTAGTCTTTCAAGGATTTGCAAACCTATTTGCAGCTCAGGTCAACTGCAATCTTTCTGAAGGAATGCCTTCTTTCACTTTACTTGATGTTTCTCACACCTAAAATTGTATTTCTACTTTGAGATGGCACCAGCTTTCCGATAAACACCTGAGTTGCAGCAGCATGTGACAAAGACATTTGAAAGTCTGTTCATTGGAGGGTAAACCATGCAGATCTTGCCTGCACCCTGTGCTCCCAATACTTCCTGGAAAAGGCACTGTGTTCTACACCCTTTCATTCTCTCACCTGAGGAATAATACAGGAATCATGCAATTGGAATTTATTTGAAAACATCACTAGGATGCCTTGGGCAGAGAGTGCAGGGCAGACGGTTGTTATTTTTGGTTCAGCATGATGAGCTGATGCAGTTGTTAAAATCTTGTAAACCTGACAGCCAACCTCGTTATAATTCCTAGGACACAATGTCAAAAGGAAATATCCAAAAGATCAGATGTATTATACAGAAATAATCTCTTTATGTTGAATAAAGGCAGGGTGTATACACTTGAAAAAGATTTACATATAATATCTTGAATTTTAAAACTGCAAGATGTACAGATATGTCTAAATGTTGCTAAAAACTACAAGTGATACAATTAAATTGGTTAAAAAAGTTTAGTAGAGAGCTGGGATACAGGTCTGCCTTTCAAGTGATTATTTATTGCTAGATAGACCTTGAAGTCCATTACTAAATAGTGTTTTTTTTTATCCGGGACTATGTATATGAAACAATTTGGAATAGAGCATAAAAATTCACAAATGCTTTTCACATATTAAACCAAGCTACTATTAAGAAATATATATATTACTTTTCCAGTAATAGATACATTTTACTTTCTAAAATTTTATTTAAAACATTTTTTTTTTAATTTTGCATACCAATCCCAATTCGCTTTCCCTCCCTTCCTCCTGTTTCCACCGCTTTTCCCCTATCCCATTCCCCATTTCTTAGAGAAGGTGAGGCCTGCCATGGGGAGACAACAAAGTCTGTCACATCACTTGAGGCAGGACCAGTCCTTTCTTCCTTTATCTAGACTGAGCAAGGTACTCCTCCAGAGGGAATGGGATTCAAAAAGCCAGTTGATGCATAGGGATAAATACTGGTTCCACTGCCAGTGGTCTCACAAACTGCCCAAGCAAGAAAACTGTCACCCACATTCAAGAGTGCCTAGTTTGGTCTTATACAGGTTCCCAGCTGTCAATCCAGAGTTAGTGAGCCCCCACAAGCGCAGGTCAGCTATTTCTGTACATGTCCCCATCATGGTCTTGTCCCTTTGCTTATATTAATTGTTCCTCTCTATGACTGCACTACAGGAACTCCGCCCAGGGCTTAGCAGTGAATCTCTGCATCTGCTTCCATCAGTTACTGATGAAGATTCTATGATGACAATTAAGGTAGTCATCAATCTCTTTACAGGGGAAAGGCAGTTCAGGTTCTCTCTCCATTACTGCTTACATTCTTAGCTGAGGTCATTTGTGTGGATTCCTGGGAATATCCCTAGTTCCAGTTTTCTCTCTAACCTCATAATGGCTCCCTCTATCAAGATATCTCTTTACTTGCTCTCCTTCTCTGTTCTCCCATCTCAACCTTCCTGATCCCTCATGCTCTCTTTGCCTCTCCCCTACTTATCTGCCCCTTCATTTCTCCCTTCCCACTCTACTTTCCTCCTTCTTCCTCCTCCCTTTCACTTCACTCAGGAGATATTGTCTATTTCTCCTTACCAGGGGATCCATTTATGTCTCTCTTAGGATCCTTCTTGTTTCCTGGGTTCTCTGAGGTTGTGGACTGTAGGCTGGTTATCCTGTGCTTTATGTCTAATATCCACTTATGAATGAGTACATACCATGTTTGTCTTTCTGGGTCTGGGCTACCTCACTCAAAATGGGTTTTTCTAGTTCCATCCATTTGCCTGCAAATTTCAATGTCATTGTTTTTTACTGTTGAGTAGCACTTCATAGTGTAAATGTACCACATTTTCTTTACCATTCTTCAGTTGAGGGGCATCTAGGTTTTTTCCAGATTCTGACTGTTATAAATAATGCTTCTATGAACATAGTTGAGCAAATATCCTTGTGGTGTGTGTGTTTATCCTTTGGGTATATGCCCAAGCGTGGTATTGCTGGGTCCTGAGGGAGGTTGATTCCTAATTTTCTGAGGATAATTTTCTGCCATACTGATTTCCAAAGTGGCTGTACAAATTTGCACTCCCACCAACAATGGAGGGTTCCCTTTACTCCACATACTCTTCAGCATAAGCGGTCTTTAGCATTTTTGATCTTAGCCATTCTGAGAGGTGTTAGATATTATCTCAGAGTTGTTTTGATTTGCATTTGCCTGGCGGCTAGGGATGTTGAGCAATTCCTTGAGTGCCTTTCAGTCATTTGAGATTCTTCTGTTGAGAATTCTGTTTAGATCTGTACCTCATTTTTAATTGAGTTATTTTACATTTTGTAGCCTAGTTTCTTGGGTTCTTTGTATATTTTGGGGATCTGTCCTCTCTCAGATGCAGGGTTGATAAAGATCATTTCCTATTCTATAGGCTGCTGTTTTGTTGACTGTGTCCTTTGTCTTATAGATGTTCTCAGTTTCAGGAGGTCCCATTTACTAATTGGTGTTATATTCAGGAAGTGATCTTTGGTGCCAGCATGTTCAAGGCTACTTCCCCCTTTCTCTTCTGTGAGTTTCAGCATGGCTGGACTTATGTGAAGGCCTTTAATCCATCTGGTCTTGAGTTTTGTGCATGGCTATAGATATGAACCAATTTGCATTCTTCTACATGTCAACATGCCAGTACCATTTGTTGAAGATGCTTTTTATTTCCATCACATAATTTTAACTTTTGTCAAAACTTAGGTCTTCTTTGGTGTGTGGATTTATATCCGGGTCTTTGATTTGTTTCCATTGGTCTACTTGTCTGTCTTTGTGCAATTACCAAGATGTTTTCATTACTATAGCTCTGTAAAAGAACTTGAAGTCAGGGATGGTGATGTCTACAGAAGTTCCTTTTTTGTAGAGCATTGTTTTATTTATTTGTGGCTATTGTGAAGGGTGATGCTTTCCTGAATTCTTTCTCAGCCCACTTATCATTTGTAGATATGAGAGTTACTGATTCTTTTGAGTTAATCTTGTATCCTGCAACTTACTGAAGGTGTTTATTAGCTGGAAGAGTTCCCTGATAGAATTTTTCAGGTAACTTTATCTGCAAATAGTAAAAGTTTGACTTCTTCCTTCTCCAATTTGTATTCCCTTGATCCCTTTTGTTATCTTATTGCTCTAGCTAAACTTTGAGTACTATATTGAATAGATATGGAGAGAGTGAACAACCTTGTCTTGTTCCTGATTTTAGTGGAATCACTTTAGTTTCTCTCCATTTAGTTTGATGTTGGCTGTTGGCTTACTGTGTATTGCCTTTATTATGTTTATGTATGTTCATTGTATCCCTGTTCTCTCCACAACCTTTATCATGAATGGGTGTTGGATTTTGTTGAAGGCGTTTTCAGCATCTAATGAGATGATCTTGTATTTTCTCTCTTTCAGTTTGTTTATATTGTGGATTACATTGACATAATTTTGTATATTGAACCGTCCCTGCATCTCTGGAATGAAACCTACTTGATCAAGATGGATGATCTTCCTGATATGTTCTTGGACTTGGTTTGGCAGTATTTTATTGAGTATTTTTGCATCAAGTTTCACGAGAGAGATTCGTCTGTAATTCTCTTTCTTTTTTATGTCTTTGTGTGGTTTGGGTATCAGGGTAACTATAGCCTTGTAAAAAGAATTTGGCATGTCTCTTCTATTTCTATTGTGTGGCCTATTTTGAGGAGTATTGGTATTAATTTTTCTTTGAAATCTTCTAGAATTCTGTGCTGAAACCATCTTGTCCTGAATTTTTTTTTTTGGTTAGGAGACTTTTGATGACTACTTCTATTTTCTTAGGGGATATAGGTCTATTTAAACTGTTTTTCTGGTCTTGATTTAATTTTGGTATGTGGTTCCTATCCAGAAAATTGGTCATTTCCTTTGAATTATCTAATTTTGTGAAGTACAGGTTTTTGAGGTATATTGAATAATTTTGAAGTATGATCTGATGAGTCTCTGGATTTCCTCAGTCTCTTGTTATGCCCCCCTTTTCATTTCTGATTTTGTTAATTTGGATATTCTCTCTGTGTTTTGGTTAGTTTGGATAAAGGTTTTTCTATCTTGCTGATTTTCTCAAAGAATTAACTCTTTGTCTCATTCACTCTTTGCATAGTGTCTTTTCTATTTTTATTGATTTCACTCCTCAATTTGATTATTTCTCAGCACCTACTCCTTTGTGTGAGTTTGCTTCTTTTTGTTCTAGAGCTTTCAGGTGTGCTATTAAGTTGCTAGTGTGAGATTTCTCCAGGTTCTTTATGTAGGCACTTAGTGCTATGAATTTTTCTCCTAGCATTGCTTCCATAGTGTCCCATAATTTTGAGTATGCTATGCCTTCATTTTCATTAAATTCTAGGAAGACTTTAATTTCTTTCTTTATTCCTTACTTGACCCAGTGGTGATTCAGTTGAGCATTGTTCAATTTCCATGAGTTTCTGGTCTTTCTGCAATTAATGTTGTTGTTGAATTCTAACTTTAAACCATGGTGACCTGATAAGATATAGAGGGTTTTATTCCATTTTTTTGTATATGTTGAGGTGTGCTTTGCGACTTGGAATACAATAGTACAATAGTCTGGGCTGGCTTTTGTAGCTTCTTTGTGTCTACAGTATGTCTATCCAGAACCATCTGGTTTTCAGAATTTCCACTGAGAAGTCAGGTGTAATTCTGTTAGTTTTGCCTTTATATATTACTTGACCCTTTTCCTTTGCAGCCCTTCATGTTATGTTATTTCTTTTTCTTTATATTTAGTGTTTTGATTATTACGTGGTGAAGGGTCTTTTTTTATCCAGTTTATTTGGTGTTCTTCACTTTGCAAAGTTTACATTACTGAGCACAGTCAGCTAGCATTTGGTTATGTTATGGGTCTCAGGCTTAGCCTAACCCATATAGGGAGATATACATTGTGACAAATTCCATTATTCCCCCATGCTAAGCAGTAATTCCATAATAGTAGATTTAAGATATAGAAAGGCACCTTTTCATGTGTCTCCTACATTTCCCCTTTATGAGTGAGATACTCATGAGTCGTGGCTCTAGACTATTTTTCGCAGGACTGCTGACAGTGTAAAAATCCTCTCTCCAGAGGATACACACATAGAGTATAAAAGAGTCATATTCTTCTGGTCAGAATTTCTCTCATATTGCAACTCTTTGCATGAGTAGATATTCACCCGAATGTATTTCCATCACCCTCATGGGAGTCTCGGAGAAGAGAAAGTGCTATAAATATGCTGGTGGTCCTTGCTTTGTTGTAAGAAATCAGGATCCTCTGTGTAACTCAAAACTAGTATGTCTTCTGCCAATATCTGCAAAAGTCAGTGTAACCCATCAAAGTAAAGTCTCATGCCATTCACTGTTCTTATCTGTAGGTTTAATGTAAACTACCTACTGAGAAACAGACAGATTTCCTGGAACATGCACAGAACAGAGCTTACAAGTATTTGATTTAAACTTTAAACAGCGTACATACTATAAAATGTTAGGTATGTCTGTATCAAGTCAATTCATAGACATTCTTGCTAAAACGGCAAGGAAGGTTTATAATCAAGAACACTGAACTATTATAGTAGCAGAGGGGAGTTCAATTTCCAATATAGGAAAGACAGATGGAAACTTACACCAACAAGCAGAGTGGACAGAAAAATGAAGGGACATATGTTAAAAATTTCTTATTAAACTAATGCATCAGGACTTTTGAGGAAGGTAGAAAAATAACAGTTGAAAAAGCTAGGCAAATGAGGAATTTGATCAGATTTTAAACATGAGCAAACATTGAAAGTGGAGAGACTTATTTATGAGGATTCTTTCTAAGAACAAGCTAGACAAACCAGAGACAAGATTAAAGTCAAGGTCAATGTTTGGTCATGGAGAGGGCTCAGAGGACTCTCATTAAGGTTTGGTCAATGAGAGAATCCTCACTATGGTGTGAAGGTCATGTGTGCAACATTCTGTTAGCTGTGTGGATGGAAGGCTTAGCATTGCTTGTTATACGGGACTTCTGCTGAGTTTATAGAGGGGATGCTTATTGCAGTCACAGATCAGATGTCACTTCAACCAGGAAACCTTTCTAGATCAACGGAGCTAGAAACATGTATTGCTTCTAAGAATGCCTACAACCTCTATTTGTTCCTGCGCATCAAGTTTGTCAACTCCTAACTTACTGATTTATAGCATGCAGCATTTGACTCCTAATTTGCACCATGTAAAACTTAATCGTATTTTTTAGATCTAAAATATATTATAATCACAGCAAGGTTTCATACAATTGCTTAGTATCCTCAGCAGCAAATATCAGCACCATAATGCTCATTCTCCCACTCTCTGTCTTTCTAAACACATATGCACATGCGCGCGTGTGCGCACCCGCACATACACAAACACACATATGTATATAATGTGGTTAAATCTTTGCTTTTTAGATTTGAAGATTGCACAGACTGTATATAACATATTCAACGTGCTGTATTCATAAAAACAAGCATGGTTGATAGCTAGCGTCATACTCATGTTTTATGCATGATTTGGCAAATAGTAGCGAAAGATTGCAAAATTCTAAAAAGCCTAATTAGAGCTACAAAGTTTGTTTTTTGAATTAGTAGTTAACGGGTGAACTATTTTTGATATTTCCAAAGCAGCTGGGCTGCTACCTTACGCGAATTAACTGTGATTTCAGTTTTTAGTGTTTTAATTTTACTTAAAATGAATGTTTGTCCCTCCTGAACCACAATAGTTCTGTAAAAGTTGACTTTTACTGTGAAAACTGAAGATAGGGGCCATATTTTTCCACATCTGTATAACTCATATTACAGATCATCTCACAGTAAATTGTTCATCAATGAGACTGAAAGTCTTAGATTACTGTTTTGAATTCAAATCATACCTTTTTATCTTTTATAAAAGAATATATATTAACTATAAAATCTGAAAATAAAGAAAAATATTGCATACATACATGAAAGACCCATAATAACAATGCCAAAGATAACAATTTTTATGAGTCAGTGCCTGATGTTGTTTTAGGACTCATAATACTGTATATACTTATAAAAGTAAGTGACCATGCATAGTGTGTATCATAATAATTTCTTTACCTCCTCCCCCCTTCTTTTTCATTTTGTTTAGACAATATCTTACTTCGGATCCCTGATGGCCTTAAATTTGTTATTAAGATAAGGTAGCCTTAAACTCACAGGGACCCAGTTTACCCTATCTATCTCTAGAGTGCTAGGATAAAAGGCATGTGCTACCATTTCCTGCCTGTTATATGATGTCTATTAGTTAATAGTATGTTCAGAAACTTTCTCATAGCATTAAATACTAGTTATGGGATACATAATATTCTACTATATGGATGTAGCACAATTTCTTTAGTTGGTTACCTACTTTGGAATATTTATTTTATTTCTATTTTTTTGTTCTTAAAACACTATTTAACCTAATGCCATGGTTGAAAAATATTTGTATATATCCCATGTTGTTACCTTAAACTATTATCTCAGAAGTGAAATTTTTAAATCAAATGGAGGGTATGTTTTAGACACAAGAAAATAATATTGACTTAAACAACCATAAGGAGTAGTAAATATTAGTCAATGGTTTAAAATTTAATCATTAAGCAATCACAACAGTAGAAGATAACATATGCAAATATTTTATAACATCCACCTCCTTACATCTTGGTCAATACTGAAACACGTATCTTACTTTAGCATTTATGAAACAATTAGCTTCCTATTCGCTTTCTTTTTAAACATAATAAAAATAAAACCTATCAAATAAGATAATGAATATACTTAATAAGAGATATTATGGATGAAATTTATATTGATAAGATCTACTTTAAAATAACTTTACACACAATATTCCATGCTGGTATGATTATTTACTATAGATATTTACTTTGATAAGCTTTAAGTAATTGTTAATTACATATGAACTTTTATTTTGCATAGATATGTACAGGAAGGTCTTTTAATTTTAGGTCAATTTTTGTTGTATAAAAACAGCCTCTTAACTTTGAAAGATTAAAACCATTCAGATTTCATACAAATATATTAGCAGCAAAACCAGAATCAAATTAAAGTAAAAAGGGTATTTCACCGACAATTAATAAGTAGGATCTCATGAAACTGAAAAGTTCTCTATGTCAAAGGACAACACTATTAGACAAAGTGGCAGGTCACAGAATGAAAAATGATCTTTACCAATTACACCTCTAATAGAGGGCTAATATATAAAATATATAAATGATTAAAAAACCAAAACAAAAACCAAAAACCTGGGCATCACGTTAACAATTAATGCAATTTAAAAATGGTGTTCTCAATAGAGAAAACACAAATGACTGACAAGCACTTAAAAAAAATGTTTAACATCCTTAGTCATCACCAAAATGAAAAGCAATGGGAGTAATCAATAACTATCTGATTGGATGGAACTCATGCATGAAACTGTTTGGGTGGGCAAGAACCTGAAACTAGACAGACTATTGGCCTGAGGGGGGGGAAAAAACAAATAATACTGTGTTACCTAAAGAACTCAGACCTCAAATAACTTGAAATGGCATTCTGTTCTATCCATAGATCAGCAACTTGCTCAGCTATCATTATAGAAGATTCTTCCAGCAGTGGGAACTAATACAGAAACCCACAGCTGGAAAATGTACAGAAAATCATAGACGCTAGAACACTCAATCCTAAACTGCTCTCCCCTCAGGCATCACAGGGCTATGGGAAAGAAGACAGGGAACCAGAAGGATGCATGACAGAAAGAAAACAGTATCTTCCAGACACAACAGGACTGACCCACAGGATAGCTTACAGAGACAGTGGCGATATGCACAAAGCCTGCACAGGTCCAAGCCAGATAGGGTTCCAGTCCTGAGAGTGGGGAGTAGGCACAAGCTGCCACCCCTAACCAAGCAGTTATCTCTTGATAACTGCTTGAAAAGGATACAATTAGTTTTTTCCAATGAAGTCTCACTGAGTATACAAACTAAACTTAAGTGCAGGCTTCGTTCCCAACATTAGAAGGCCAACACAAAATGTTCTCAGTAGCAGATTTGCAAATTTATTTTATGTCTTATATTGCTTTGTTTGGGTGTTTTTTTTTTCCTGTCAGGTATTTTATTTTTTTTTTAAATATTTTTTTTTATTAA
>NC_022009.1:6812221-6817088 GCF_000317375.1 Microtus ochrogaster | reverse complement strand
GTTTTGGCTATCCTGGGTTTTTTGTTTTTCCATATAAAGTTGATTATTGTCCTCTCAAGATCTATGAAGAATTTTGATGGGACCTTGATGGGGATTGCATTGAATCTATAAATTGTTTGGGTGTTTTTAACCTTCCTGGCATTTTGCTTGAGTATTTGACTGTGTCTGTGTGTTTGTGTGAGTGTGTGTTTCATTCTGGCTTATTTTTTATTTGCCTGTTTATTTTCTGAAGAGAGATAGAAATAAGACATGGAATAGTATGGGTGCAATATATTCTGATCACAGTTTACTTTTCCTCATCCCCTTCCAGTTCTCCCTCCTCAGCACCCAGGCAAATAAAAAATAAGCCAAATGAAAAAAGTAAAATAATCAAATTTGTGAGATATCACTTACAACAGATTGGATGCCTCAGATAATATTAAGCAAAATGAACTAAATCTATTTTTAACTTTAAGCAAAAATAAAAAGGAAATTAGATAATTTGGTATTCATTTTATAAAATGGAACTTAAACTATTCATTTCCATGGCTACTAGAAAGATGGGAAAGTATATACCATATTAGTCCCAGTAAGAAAGAAAGTGATTAGATTATTGAAAGGGAAAAATAGTGAAAAGAACATTAGAAGAAATGGGGAAGTCATTTCTTAATAACAGATTATTTAATCAGTAGGATATGCAATTCATAGCAATCACGCAACTGATCACTGAATTTCCAAACAAGAAACAAAAACTGATTGGACTTAAAGACGGAAGAAGAATAGAGGAGATTTCAATATTCTTAAACAATACCCTTGAATGGTTAGGGACAGCCAAGTGAGGAATTAGAACTGATTTTCCCTCACAACCAAGTTGATACAACTGACACTGTTAGAATACAGCCCTTCCAACAGTTTAACACACATGCCTTTCAGGAGAACACAGAATATTTACCAGGACTGACAGTGCTTTGTCTCATAAAACAAGCCTCAATAAATTTGAAAATATTCAAATTGTCAAAGTATGTTCCTTGAGCATAATGAAATCAAATTGGAAATCAGTAACAGAAATGTCACTGGAAAGTTCTCAAATATTTAGAAAGCAAACAGCATACTTCTATTTATGATTGTGAGCCTAGCCTTTACTGACTGAGCCATCCCCCCAGGTCACAGCTTATTTCTAAATAATCAATGGGTTTATATAAAATAAAGGGAACATTTTGAGCTTAATGAGAGTTAAAACACAAACACACTAAAATACTAGAGAGAATTTAGAAATTTACAGTATTAAATAGTTATATGAGCAAAGGTTACAAGTAAATACTTTCAACTTGCATTTTAGGGAACTAAATAAAATGCAGAAACCTCATGCTATTGTATAAGAAAGGAAATAATAGTAGAATAACTACCAATGATACATAGAACACATACGTAACAGGAAAGACTGAAATCAAAGGCCTTCTTTAAATATACTATATGTATTCACTTGTAAGTCGCTTTCAGTCATAAAGCAAAGAGAACCAGCTTACAACAAGGACCCTAAGAGAGACATACATGGATCTACCCTACATGGGAAATAGAAAAAGACAAGATCTCCCGAGTAAATTTGGAGCATGGACACCATGGGAGATGGTTGAAGGGGAAGGGAGGAGCGAAAAATGTACTGAATAAAAGAGTTGTCAAAAAGATTTATTTATTTTAATTTTATGTGTATATTTGTATGCCTGTGTGAATGTATTACCATGTGTGTTCTTGTTTCACTGGGAGGACAGAAGAGGGTGCCAGATCTCTCTGTGCTGGAATCAATGCCACTTAGTTGTTATATGTGTCTTTATGTGAGCTAGAAACTGATTTCTGGTCCTCTACAAGGACAACAAATGCTCTTTCTCTAGTCTCAAATGAGTCTTTTTTTGAGATGATCTACAATATTAGTAAACTTCTGGCTAAACTAATCAGAAAAAAAAATAGTCTGAAAAAACAAAAGTTACTAATATAAAGATTTATTACTAATATAATAAAAAATAGTTTGTTTTCTTCTTTTAAAAAAGAATAAAAAGAAAATAAAAAAGAGAAACTTACTGTCATCATTTGGATTATAAACTGTTATAGTTTGAGCTACATCGTTCAAATATCCACAAAAATTAGCAAAAATTCATTTGCCTGATAGTGGCATTGCATCTAGAACATGCAAAAAAACTCTCAAAATTTATTATCAAGCAAGAAAAACTCAATATATGTGAGCAAATGTCTGAAAATACCCTCTAGAAAATGTTGTAAGATTTTCAGTAAGAAATAAGGTTCAATAGAAAGAGCACTCATCATTAGTTATCATGCAAATTCAAATCAAATAATAGCCCACCATCATTAAGGAGTTGTTAGGATAGCAGAGATTAGCACTAGGATATTTCCTGAGTGTTAGTGAGGACATTCAGGGGTGATATGAAGAAGTCAAACAAAATTTGTAAATAATTGTGAAGTTTCTTAAACATTTAAGTTCCATAAGACCCAATTACTATCTTCAGGCATTGGCTCCTAAAGAAAGAAAATAACTGTCCATTTAAATACCTAAGCGAGGTTTATATCTCTTCAGTTTTGATAGATAACAATTAGAAACAACCCAAGTACCCATACTCAGTGGAATGGATGAATAATTTGAGTTATATTCATATCACAAAATGCTATAGAGAAAAGAAGGATCAACACTTGCCATGAAATAGATGGTCCTCAAAGGGCTGTTGTGGAAAGGAGGTTAGAGTATACACTGTGTAATTCTACTTATGTAAAGCTATAGAAAATGTAAACTAATTTATTCTGTTAAAAAGCAAGCCAAGGTTTGTCTGAAAAAGATAGAAAGCAGGAAAGAGAGGAAGTTGGACACTTTGGAGACCAGAGGATATTTTGTTATCTTGATTGTGGTGATCGTTTTATGAATAAATCAAAATGTCAAAAATCTTCCAGAACACCATGTCAATTGTGTTCTGCTATAAAATTATCAAAAGGAATTATGTTTCTTGATTTTTTTATTTGAATGAATATTTTTGAATCTTTAGCTACTACTTAATAATTAATATTTACATGTAATCTTGTGCTCACTTTAAGGGTATAAGTTATTATCGTACAATTTTATCTTAATATGTTTTTAAAAACAAAATCCAGCTTCAACAGTTTTCAAGAGTAGACCAACGAGCCAAAGTAATGAAGAAAATTATGTGAGGACAAGTTTACCTTTCTGATAAAGTATTACTGTTTTTTTGTTTTTATTTTTTTGGTTATTCGAGACAGGGTTTCTCTATGGTTTTGGAGCCTGTCCTGAAACTAGCTCTTGTAGACCGGGCTGGTCTCGAACTCACAGAGATCCACCTGCCTCTGCCTCCCGAGTGCTGGGATTAAAGGCGTGCGCCACCACCGCCAGGCAAGTATTACTGTTTTTATTTTGTATTTATATTTATTTCTTTTGGATTTGGAAGACATCTGAAAGAGAAACCTGTTATTGGTAGTGTTTGCAAAATGTTATGATCATGTATGTTTCACATTTTTTTTTTGGCCTTGGATATTTGTGTGAATGGTGAATGCATATTGAAAGAGGGTAAATTTTTCAGACCCCTTCCTGAAAAAGATGAATAACAGTGACTGGTAAAAACACAATAGATGTAAGTCAACCTCTTCTTTGCACGTAACAAATGTGAGACACTGAAGAGAATGGCAATCTTGTGTACCTGGCCAAGCACTATAACTGGTATTGTAGATGTTTTCTTAAGTTATCTTGGAATACTACCTTAGTTTGTATTTTCAAATTCCTGTTCACCTTTTATTGGTTAATGTTCTATTGCTGGGAAGAGACACCATGACCAAGTCAATTCTCCTAAGGGAAAGCATTTAATTGGGGCATGCTTAGAGTTTCAGAGGTTTAGTCCCTTATTAGCATGGTGGGGATCATGAAATCATTCAGGTAAACATGGTGCTAGAAAAATAGCTGTGATGGGCACACAGTAGAAAGAGATAATGTTGGCACTGGGTTTGGGTTTTGAAACCCCAAAGCCCACCCCCGGTGACACATTTCCTCCAACAAGGCTACACTTACTTCATCAATGCCACACCTCCTAAATCTTCTTTAGTGTGGCATTACATTTTGACTAAACACTCAAACATATGAGTTTATGGGGACATTCTTACCATGGAAACCTAGATGGTTGAAAAAATTTTTCTTTTCTATTATATTTAATTATATTTGGGTCAAATGTGGTTATCAAGTTTAAATAGACTCTGAGTATTACTTTGAGAAACAAGGCTACCAAACTATGTTTAAAGGAATGTGCCAATGACTTATTAGACACATTTGGAAATGAAAATCCTTAAGATTTGTAAATTTTATTAATCTCTGAGGAATTATTTTTTTGAGCACTCACTATTCATTTTTAGACCTACTCATAGTGACGGTATTTCTGCATGTGGGTGAGGTTGAAAGACAGTGTCAAAGTGCCACATACTAAGACTTCCATGGCTAATGGGAGAAATTTCAATAACTGTGGCTATCACAATGATAATTTTCTTATATGAAATATTTTATTCATGAACATTATGGGATAAGTTTTGTTCCATAAAATATAGTGAAGTCCTATAACACAGCATCTCCAAATGTGAACTCAGTTAGAAGTAGATTTATTTTAAATGCAGTTTAAGATAATATCACACTGGAGTAAGGTGCACTCCTAATCCAGTCTCATTGTTTTCTGTATAAAAATGATCGCATGAAGCCAGAGCCAGAAAGAGAGAGCCAGAGACCCAGAGAGAAACATACATACACACACACACACACACACACACACACACACACACACACACACACACACAGAGAGAGAGAGAGAGAGAGAGAGAGAGAGAGAGAGAGAGA
>NC_022009.1:6793727-6812121 GCF_000317375.1 Microtus ochrogaster | reverse complement strand
CACACACACACACACACACACACACACACACACACACACACACACACAGAGAGAGAGAGAGAGAGAGAGAGAGAGAGAGAGAGAGAGAGAGAGAACAGACACACATCAGTGAAAGTCTTATAGAGATTTGAGTTGTATAGCTACAAGCCAATAAATGATTGCCAGCAAGTCTCTAGACACTAGGAAGAGTTCAGGAAAGGTTCGTTGCAAGTGTCAGAGAGATGGTAGCCCCACTGACATTCATTTCTGACCTGTACCCACCATAATTAGGATAACAGATTGCCATGGAAGCCTCCCAGATTCTAGAAACTGCTTAGGGCAGTTCTATGTATAATAAAACTTTTATATTTTCCTTGTATTGTTGCTTCTTTGGAGAATTTGTTTATTTGAAGTTGACTCTCTACTTCTTTTTCAAATTTCTAAAATAATTACAAACTTAAAGGAGGAAGTCACATATAAAATCATAAACTCTTGAAGTCTGAAAAGACCCTGTAAGGTCTTTAACTCAATCTTCTTCTCAGTGCAGTGATTCTCAGCCACAATAGAAATTCTACATTGTGTGATCTACAAAAGAGAACACTACCTCCTTCTAGGGTGGTGCTTGTCATTTAAATTGTCAGAAGCACATATACAAATTTTCAACTTAACTGTTTTTTTTTTGGTATACAGTTCAATTTTGTTCATCACAGCCATACTGTAATGTAACCATTCTCTTTAATGTACTTTCTGTAAAATCACTGCTCTGGACCTATTGAGTAGCTTCCCGCCTTTTGTTTAAAAACCCTATAAAGAGAGGTCTTTCCTTTCCAGAGATGACGAATGGTCTCTTCAGTTTACTAACCAGAGCTCGGTCTGATACTGAAGACCTTCGCTCTTACCCCTTGCCACTCGCAGCAGGCAAGAGAGCTGGCCCAGGGTAATGAGGGTGGAAGAACTACCCCCTACCCTTCACCATCTGCCATACACAGGAAAGCAGGCCCTGTACCCAGCCTGGGTACACTTGAGCTAACCTTATTGTTCATGGCATAGGTGAGCCAGCCCTGAAAATTTGAGAGCAGGAGAGCTGATCCTAACCACTTCCCACCCACACAAAGCAATCTGGAGAGCAGGCCCTGCACCTTACCTGGGCAAACAGTAGAGCTGTCCATGGTGTTAAGAGTTTGGGTGAACAGGACCCAAGGGCCTAAGAGCAGGAGAACTGACCCCACTCCCCGCTTCAGGCCGCATTAGCTGAGCTAGCTGAGGCAGTATTGGAGCATTTGTCCAGGTAGTGATAAAGAGGGAAAGCTGATGGACTGACAGAACCAGCTACTACTCAGGCCCAGAACCAGACCCACTACAGCATTTACCTCAAGTATAAACTGTTGGAGCATGTGAAGGGGGTGAACCTACAGATCCAAAGCTACAGGGTCTCCACAACTCAGCACAACAGGATCCCACAGTGCCCCAGTGAAGGTCAATTATTGATGGTGTAGCAGAAACCAGGAGTTCTCTAACCAGACCAATGACCCAATGACTCATAGCAATGAACAATTAGAAGTAATAATGAATGGACTAGAGAGAAAACTATGTTACTCACAAGGCCACAATACAGCTCTCATCATGGGATTCTTCTCTCTCTCTCTCTCTCTCTCTCTCTCTCTCTCTCTCTCTCTCTCTCTTTCTCTCTGTTATTTTGTTTGTTAATATGGTTTTGCTTTTGTTTTCAATTTTGTTTTGTTTTGGGGAGGTTGCGAGGACAGAAGATGGATGTGAGGGAACAGGGAGATCAAGGAGACAAGAGGAATTGGGATACATGATGCAAAATCCACAAAGAATCAATAAAAGTTAAATGAAAGGTAAAAAAGTACTTGCCATCATGGTGTGTGTAGGGGCTGTTGTTACAACATACATGTGGAGGCTAGCAGATGTTTTCTGTGGAGTTGGTTTTCTTCTTTCACCTTGAGTTTCTGGGGTGCATCTTATGTCTCTAGATTTGCACAACATACATCTTTACCCCCTGAGCTATCTTGTTGACCCGATAAAACTCTTTTAACCTTGAAAAAATTATTGTTGTGCTTGATATAGCTATCCAGACAGCATTTTAAAAAGTTTTGTCTCAAAATTTTATGTACTATGTATGTATACGTCTCTGTGTGGATGTGTGCATGCACATGAGGGTGCCCTCAGAGAGGTCTGAAGGGTATGGGGTCCTCTGGAGTGAGAATGACAAGCAGGTGTGACCCATTCAACTTGGGTGTTTGTGGCATCTGCAAGAGCTGTGAGGGCAGACTAACCATCATCTTTCTAGCCCTGGGGGAGTATTTCAATCTATTTCATTATTGTATTACATCACAGGACTTAGTGTGTGTCCTCATTATCCTGTGTGAAGTCTTCCCATTCATCTTGTTTCCAATGCCGGCATTCAAGGCTGGTGTTATCACTGCCCCCTCCAAATCTATGAAGTCTTGTCTTGACTCTTCTCAGCAGGTCCTTTAGTCGAGGGTTGTTTCCCTTTCTTTGATCCACAGTGTTAGGAGGGATTCCCTTTGCCATCCCTGTCTTGCCAAAGACACAGAAATGTGATTGAATGCTGTCATGTCTGGATGTGTGATGTGGAGTCAAATTTTTTAATTTCCCAGAATTTAAGTTTAATAATAGTATTTCATCTTTCTGTATTTCTGAGCATCAAATAAGAAAGTTGCTTGGACTAAGTATTTAGCTTGTAATGCTTTTATTCATGCCTTTGTTTCTGTGTGCTTCACAAGATGATCATTTTTGTAAGTAACTCATTCTCTGTTTAGAATTTAAGCATTTTCAAGAGAAGAATAAAGCTTCATATCTCCTGTGACCTCCCCAATGCTACTATTGCAGTGCTGACTTCCCAACATTCAACTAAATTCATCTTTAATGGTCATGTAAGAAGGTAGCTTGTTTTTGTCTTTTTTTTTCAAATAACAACAAATAGGCAAGGCTGACAGATGCAATTCTCTTGAGTTCTTATTAGGATGTGTACATATCTTTATCGTGAAGAACATTTTATGCCTCATTAGGGCACCATAGCAACATTGAAGCTGTTTAGGAAACAATATGTCTGAGACATCTGTGCAGCAGCTACCGGACGGCTAATGATGGATGTGTACATTTGTACGTGTGCCTATTTTTGTTCTGATATAGTGAAAAATGGGGGAACAGTTCATTAAGGTGTGCATTTGAAAGAATTCATAGGCTATTATGTTGTGTGTTACAGGAAAAGGCCCTGAACTCTCATTTGGAACTTTGAGTTTCTGATATTTTCCAAAGTATGTGTTCTGCAGTGTGTAAATCATACAGTACCACCTCAAGAACTGCATGTTAGCCATCTATACCATCATTTAATAATTTTACAATATTATTATAAATTAGATTATTGTGAATAATACCATTTTGTTATTTGGTGGTAGAGCACTTACAGAGCTTATGCCAGGTTCTGTACCCAACCCCAGGACCAACATTTTTCAATATTTGATATTGAAACCAAGGCATCACAAATATTTGTATGTGGAATTCAAACTCATTGTTCAGGACTACTAAGGCTCCTTTTATATTTTCTTCAAATTAAAATACCATTTGTTGCCCATAGGGGCATTTGTTTAATGTTTGTTACTTGGAGTCTTATTTTTTCACAGTGCTATTCACTCTTTACCTTTCTGCTTATTAATATGTGCTTTATTTATGACCTAACTATACGTGCATATTATTTGTGTTTCAATAAGTAAACTTTGTCTGAAGATCAGAGAACAAAACATCCATTATAGTCAGCCATACAGGCCAGTAAGTGGTGGCACTCACCTTTAGTCCCAGGACTCTGAAGTCAGGCAGACAGATCTCTGTGAGTTCAAGTCTACCCTGGGCTCCATGAGATTCAATCTGTCAAAACAATAAACAGAGCTCACACAGATCCCAGCACCTGGAATCACACACCTTTAGTCCCAGCACTAGAGAGGTGGAGACAGGAAGGATACAGCTGGGTGGAGAGAGGAATATAAAGGGGAAGAGACAGGAACTCACTGGAGTATGGAGTCTGAGGTTGGGGGAGAGCGTTGCAGGATTGCCCCTTAGTCTGAGCCTGGTAGAGTTAAGATCTCTCTAATGGTTGGCTGCTTTGCTTTTCTGATCTTCAGCTTGAATCCCAATATCTGTCTGGGCTTTATTATTCATGCATAGTCTAATTGTAAATTCATTAATTAGTACATATATACTCAGTGTCTCCTACATCCTGGATCCTTTTTTAAGATTAGTGGAAATGCTGTTAACCGCAGAGATACATAAAAATAGATCACCTAATAAATCAGGTAAAATAAAGGCATCCTAATTCTGGTAGAGACAACGTGAGTTACCTACAACTAAAAGCAGTTTAAATGTCTGAAAAGGGATGACTTATTTTATACATGTAATTAATTCCCTAACTCAATATGACTTTTGAGCAATTTTATATTTAAAAATTTCTCCCCGTTTTTTAGGAAGAAAAAACTTCACTGATATTTTTTATGGTGCAGGAGAGTCATTACTTTTCTTATTCATCATATAAATTAAAATGCATTATGTTATAACTTCTACATTTTCAGAATTTTGGGGGCCATGATTATAGCTTAGTGCATTATGTTTTATGCTGTATGGCTTTCCAAAGTAAAAGAGATGCAACTCTTGGAGATTAATCTTGTGTATACAAAGCCATTTTTGTTATCTTTTTACTACTTTTTTTTGAGGAAATTTCATGTATTCTAAGGTGGTGACACGCTGCTTTCAGGTTTTAATTTTTTATTAATTTTGTGATTATAACTTATTTGCAACATTTCTCTCTTTTCTTTTCTCCCCTTTAAACAAACCCTTGCGCATACCTTTTTTCACTCTCTTTCAAATTCAAGGCCTCTTTTTAAATTAATTGTTATTGCATGCATGCATATATATAATATTTAGGAATATTATATGTATGTATTTCTAATTTTATATTCCTAAATATAATATGTTCAGTTCATATAATACTATTTCTATGTATTTTTTTTCAGGACTGACTACACTTCATTTCATAAATACTGGAATTATGGGCTATGAGATGGTTTGAATAAGTATGGCCCCCAATAGACTCATGTATATGATTGCTTGGCCTATAGGGAGTAGCACTTTTAGAAGGTATAGTCTTGTAGTAGGAGTGGCCTTATTAGAAAAAGTGTACTACTGTGGAAGTTGGGTATAAGGTCTCATATATGCTCAAGTTATGCCCAGGGTAGCACACAACTCTTTCTGATGCTTGTGGATCAAGATGTAGAACTCCCAAAGCCTTCTCCAGCACCATGTCTGCCTGCATGTTGCCATGTTCTCCACCATAAAGTAATGGGCTAAACCTCTGAAACTGTAAGTCAGCCCCAATTCAGTGTTTTCCTTTGTGAGTGCTGCTGTGGTCACGGTGTCTCTTCACAGCAGTAGAAACCCTCACTAAGACACACTACAAACCCAACCAGGGCCTTGTCTTTGTTCTTTGCATTGTTTCACTTTTCTATGACAGCTTGAAAATGTTGGTGTAGTTAATATCAGCTTATAAAGTCATATTTTCATGGTTCCAATATATGCTATGTGGAAGAATGTTATTAGTAATTGGTGATGTTAAGATTTTCCACAAAGATGCTAGTATGATTTTATTCATAGGAATGATTTAGTAAAAGACAAGAATTCTTTAAACTAAATGCAATGGCTATTATTCTCTTTTTCAGTTAATTTTATTTATTCATTTATTTTAATTAAAATACAGCTAAATCATTTTTCCCTTCTCTCTCTTCTCTCCAGATCCTCCCATGTACCCTCCTACCCTCCCACCAATCTTTTTCTTTGGTTATTACTGTTATATATAAATTATACATACCTATTTGTATACTCACATGCATACATATTCATGTATATATACATGAATATATAAACACAACCTGTTGAGTCTTTTTGTTGCCTGTTTATATATGATTTCATAGTTGATCACTTTGTATTGGATAGCCAGTTAGGGGCTCACTTCTGAGAGATGTTAGTTCTTCCTCTCTCAACAAATGCTATTAAGTTGTCTTTTGTTCTTTGTCTAGGGATGGGATTCCATGAGATTTCCCTCTTCTATGCCAGTGTGTCTAGTGGTGTTGTACTTGCTGGAGTTTTATGTAGGCAGCCATATTTTTTGAGGGGAAGGTTTCCAGGCTTTTCTAGAATTCACAATGTCCCAGAAGATTTCTTTTCCTCCAGCCGTCATAATCTTCCTGCCTCCTCTTTTCTACAGTGTCCATGAACCTTAGGTATGGGAATTGTGCTGCAGATGTTTCTGCTGTGGCTGGGCTCCATATGGTCTCTGTCATACATTTTGACCAGTTGTGGTTTTCTGTTTTGGTCTCCATTTGCTGCAACGTGAAACTTCTTTGAAAAGGAGTGCAGGATGCAAAAGAATAAGTTAGAATACTGTTAAGCATCATGCTAGTCCGGTAGCATTGGGTTCTCTCCTAAGGCCCTATTAACAGCTGTGAGAGGGACGGGAATGTGAGGATGACGTACATATGTTATTCACTAGAAAGTTAGTAAATAATGAATGTGGTTGTGTATATATGTTGTTTGCTTAGCAAAGGGCCTATTTATCATCTATTCTGTTTTTCCTAAAGTCTTGTAGGAGTTGCTGAGATATTGCCTGAAAATATACCCTTGAAATGACAGTAATAATTCATTATATTAAATTTGGTTGATCTTAATATAGTAAAGACATCTCTCCTCTTTTTCTCCCTGAATATTTAGAAAAAGAAATATTTTTATTTAACTTCCTCTGAAATCAGGTTGTTTATTATCTTAAAATTCCCTTGGCAGCAATGTCTTGCCAAAATTTCAGACAATATTCTGAAACTGAAGAGAGCCCAGCCCAAGGGAACACATCCTAAGTGAGGGACCCTTTTCATCATACTTTAGAAACTGCTATAAAGTGTGAGTTTGCAGGACTTCATTTTTAGATGCTTTGTATGCTTAGCTCCCTCAGTTCACCTGAGTAATCCCATAATCTCAGAGGACTGTGATTCATAATCTGAAACTCTTACTTTAAGGCTTACTTCAAATGCACTTATGATTTTTGTATCAGGAAGCTTTCATTTGCATATGAAGGAAAATTATCCAAGGATGAAATATGCATCATACATCTGACACCATTAGAGTCACTACATGCAAAAGGATTTAATGAGTGCATTGTAATATGAAAATGTTAACTGATCTACCAGGCTTATCACTTATGTTGTAGTCACCGTGATTAAATTAATAAAAATGACAAGTACTTTAATTCAATGAGGATATGTAGGCCTTTGCTTTCACAGTTTTTTTCTTGTTTGAGATAGTCTTTAATCTGTGGTATCACCTATGGAAATCCTTCTGATTTTCCAAGAGTGACACCCTTCACCCTGAAATGAATCCTTTGTTTTCAGCATCTAACACGCTGATAACAATGCTTCACTTTCAGCTCCTGTAAAATGCCACTAAAGGAAAAATTGTCAAAAGCTTGTTGCAAAGAAATGCATATGAATCAACTATCATAAAATCTCATGATTGGTTCGTCAAGGTTTTATATTAACAATGTGAATAGAATAAATTACTTTTAAATTTAGAAAGCCTTACAGTTCTCTCATATTACGATTTATGTTGGAATGAAAGCTTTGTACATGTCTATTTTCTGGGAAGAATGTTTTGAGTGTGGGATTTCCTTCTGGGAGCTATACCATTTGTTGAAGATGACACAATTCAGGTCTGATGGTTTGTTCTGATAAAACCCATGTCCTGTAATGGTCTCACTTTGACATAAAAAGGAAATGTAGACCAGGTTGGCTCCAAGCTCACAGAGATCCACCTGCCTCTGCCTCCTGAGTGCTGGAGTTAAAGGTGAGCACCACCACCGCCTGGCCCCTCCAGTTCTTTTAAACAGTTAGGAGAGATGGAGACTAGTTGTTTGCTTTAAACACATTTCGTAACATTCAGGAGCAAAGTTCCAAATCTTTGAACTTTTCTTTCATGGGATTTTTTTTTATTTTTATAATGGAATTCAGCATTGTTATTCATTATTGAAGCATCCAGGTGTCCCATTTCTTTTTGATTCAACTTTCATGAGAGTTATACATCTGCAGATCTGTCTATTGATTTAATTGATTTATTAATTTTTGGCATATAGTTATTCATAATAATTTTCTATTTTTTCATTTTCATGTGTGAGTATATTCAAATGTGTAGGAGTAGATGTGTGTGGGTGCCTGTGGGGGCCTGGTGTTGAGGCTTAGACTCATCCGTGATTGATCTTCCACCTAACTCATTGAGGCAGAGTCTCTGAATCAAATGCAGATCTCACTGAAATGGCTAGTCTTGGTAGCCATCTTGTTCTTGGGATACCTTGTCTCTGCCTTATGAGGCTTGTATTACAGATTGACCTTCATGCTCTACCCGGCCTTTACTTGTGATCTGAGCTTTGGTCCTCATGCTCACATGTTGGACATTTTATTCAATGACCCAATTCCTCAATCTTGTTCTTCATGGTAATTTGTGGTGATCCTTTATACTATTGTGTTGTCAGTTTTATTGTCTCCTTTACTTCTGATTTTATCCACCCTTCTATTTTTCCTAGGTATTCTAGATAATTTAATATCCTCTTTTTTTCTTTATAATTTAACTGAGTCCAGTTAGATTTGTTCATAGATGCAGAGGGTAGACTCATCCTCTGGAGTATGGGCAGCCTATAAGAGGTTGTATTAATAAAGGAAACAGATTCTTCTCCCCAAGCAGAGAGAGACATCTACTTCCAATATCTCCAAGTTAGGTAGTGGTGCAGCTTCAAGAGATCCTCTACTTTTCATGCCAGAATGTTGGCTGGCTCATTCAGGTCTTGTGTAGGCAGACACAGCTTTGTAAGTTCATGAATGTAATGGCCACATAGGTCCTGTCATGTTCAGTAGATACTACTTTTTAAAAGTCATCCCTATAGTGTTTCTCACTCACTCCGCCCAATCCCCCTTATTTCCTAAGCTTTGAGAAGGGGGGTATATATGTCCCACCTGGGGTTGAGTGTTACCAGTCACTCATTCTCTGTACTTTGACTAGCTATGAGTCTCAGTATCAACTTGTGTCCACTGCAGTAGGAACTTTGTCTGCACTAATACAGTGTGGGAATAAGTATTTAGATGGCAGTTTGATGACTTGTCTATTTAACAAAATAGCATTAGTAGATTCTCTCCTATGACATATGACACTAGCCACATGGTCTTAGCCAAGTTTACAGTCTATGCCAGGCATAGATCCTCTTTGTGCAGTAGGCTTTAAATCCAACCAGGAAGCTGTTGGCTACCAAACATTCATGCCACCATTGATCATATCCTTCCAGAATAATCATTATTGTACATCACAATATTCACAGCTGGGTAAGAACTGTTGATGAGGCTCCTTCTCAGCATCTCCCACTTCTATTAAAGGTCCATCAGGGAAGAAGCTTCTGTGCCAATAATATTTTATTTTCCATGTCCAGTGAACAAGGAGCATGATCTCTTCAGCAATGGTGTCTCAGAATATTCATAATGAAAAAGCTCAGAAGTGAAATTTGTAGGAAATTTTTCAAAAATAACTGTATGTAGAACCCCACCTGAGAATTTCTTTTACATTTGTGCCATATTTCACCTGTACAGAGGCTTCATGGCCATGGCTTTTGATTACCAGTCCTACCATGTGGTGTTAATCCAAAACGTGTGCCACAGACTCTGGCACTGCACTGTCACAGAGCAACCGTCCTCCTCTGGTCTCCTAGCACAGTTTTCCATCCCTTTTACCTTTGCCTCCTATCATACACATCTTTTATATTTGCCCAACTATCAGAGTGAAAATGTTTTGACGAAGCACTCTATGCTTTGAGGTGGTTTTTTTTTTTTTACTTTATTTGCATCAATTAAAACTGGCAGCATAAAAGTATGTAAGTCACATTTATTAGCTTTATTTTATCTGTTTTTGCTTTTGTATGCTAAACAGTGACATTGGCGTCCATTGGACTTGCATGGTATTATCTGACCTGTGATACAAAAACAAGATTCAGATGTATTTCCAGTAGCACAAGTGATCTAGCAGTTGGCTGGGATGACAGACTGGTTTCGGCTGGCGTCCACCAGAGGCATGTGGTTGAGTGGCTCCTATCTTCCTATCTTCTGTGCTATTAGGGCTTAGCAACACCATTTCTTTTCAAGGCTCACTAAGTCATCATATTTTGATCTTGATGAAATACACTCTGAAATGATTTTTATATTTCTTACTAGGTCATCCATTTTTGGCACATTAATTATAGGACGATTTCAATTCAATTTACTTTAGGAATTTAGGCATTTCTAGATCTCTTTAGGAATGAAGTAGGAGAACATTTAAAATTAAATTGCCCAGTAATTCATTTCACAAACTAAAAGAAAACAAAAGGTGTTGCTAAAACTATAGGCAAACATGGGAAATTACCCTAGGAAAAATTTGGCTTGGATCCTACATTAGATTCTAATGAACAGATCTGATGGTTCTTGGTTTTATAGCTTGTTCAGAGAATCAGGTGATAATTTGCACGTGCTATTAAACTTATAACTATGGTCAGAACATTAGAATGAAGAATCAGACAGCCTGAGTAGTTACCACTACTTCACGAAATGTGCCCACTTTGAGTACCATGCCAAGTGTCTGCAAATTACTGTGACTGCAATTGAGAGTGCTATTGAATTGCTGTTGAGTACTGCGGAAACTTTGAACTGCTGTGTGTTCTCCAAATCATTAAATGGCAGATATCGTTCTATTTTAACTGCCTGAAAAAGAGGGATAAATCAGAGCCACAATTATTGTGCTAAAAGGTAACTTTTAACAGCTGAACTGGGCTTAAGGAAAGCACAAAGGAATCAAAGGTGCAAATTAAATTTCCATAATGCTAAAAAATTTGCATGCCATCATACAGTGAGCTACCCTATTAGCTGATAAATAACCTCAAGGCTGTGCACCTGAGTGTTCCTTCCTTGTGCTTTATGATAATTAGTTCTTGCTTGGGAATATTTGTTAAGAAAAACATTCAATGCTTTCAACAGAAAGGTCGCAGTTACGCTTTCTAATTAAATGTGAAGATGAATGAAATACATTCTTGGAATTGTGCTATGCCTACAGCATTTTGATGTTGTGATTTCAGGTGGTTTGAGAAAAATCCCACGAATGTAAAGTAAGTCAAGGAAACAAAAAATGTAATAAAAGTATCATTAGTATATTTTGATGCAGCTTTATCAGGATGTGTTATTAATGGAAACAACCATAGGTAGTTATTTCTGGAAATTTTGATAATGCAAATATTTTTAAAAATGAGTACTTCTTTTATTCAAGGACTGAAGCATTCATTAAGCCAACTTTCCACTACCTCCTTGATGTATCTTTGTGTCATTTCATCACTTTATATCATGTTATCCCTTAGAAAGCTCAGATGCTCAAAACCAAAAATGAAGCCAAAATGAAAATTTAGGAAAAGTATTTATCTGTGTCCCTTAATTTATTTAGCCAAGATTTTAATTGAAAATATTAAATACTAAATTTAGAAGGATCTTGGTTAAGGAAATAAGATAACATGCAATATAAAGTCACCACAGTGTTCTACATTAAAACAATAGTAAGCCAGGTGGTGGTGGTGCATGCCTTTGATCCCAGCACTCGGGAGGCAGAGGCAGGCAGATCTCTGTGAGTTCGAGGCCAGCCTGGTCTACAAGAGCTAGTTCTAGGACAGGAACCAAAAAAAACTACGGAGAAACCCTGTCTCAAAAAATCAAAAAAAAAAAATAGTAACCCAAAGGAAACATTATTTAATGAGAATAAGAAAGAGAAATTAGCATCATTCAAAATGAACTTTTTAGTATGCAGATATTGTGTGCTACGTATAAAGTGAAACATGTTTATACTCTTAACACCGCTATAAGTTTCTTTCATTGTCTCAGTTTTACAGATGGCCATTTCAGGTTAATGTGTATCAAGGATTTCTATAAATATAGATATGAATTTTGAGTTGTCATACTAGCAAGCATTTTGTAATCTGAATTATTTGAGTAGCAATGCAGTCAGTTTCTAATCTTTGCTATTATTAATCATGCTCTAATAAAATGGAGTATACATTTTTCTACTTTCTCCATTATCTATTAAATTAAATTAAATGGAATTGAGGTTGGCAAGTTACATTCTTTTAAATTTTGTTGCATATAATAAAATGATTGCATGAGAAGATTTTACAGGTAGACCTGAAGGAATCCTATGTGTGATAGCTTACTTTTCTCTATCATTGCAACTACTTGGTATTATTAATTCTACTAATTATTGAAAAATGTTTGTTAAAAATAGGTAGGATTCCATTCTATTACTTATATTTGTATTTATTAGGTTATAAATGACATTTATGTTTATCATTATGTTCACAAATAATTTTAAAATTTGTTTTGCAATATGTTTGAAAAGGTAGATTGTCTACCGTAACTTTTTTAATGTCTTCTGATCCATCTTCGTCATGTTGGACTCATGAATGCAGTAGTTTCCAGATCTTACTACCCTCTGTAGTCATTGCTGATTTATACACTCACATTATTTTTTTTGTTTTGTTTTGTTTTTCGAGACAGGGTTTCTCTGTGGTTTTGGAGCCTGTCCTGGAACTAGCTCTGTAGACCAGGCTGGTCTCGAACTCACAGAGATCCGCCTGCCTCTGCCTCCCGAGTGCTGGGATTAAAGGCGTGCGCCACCACCGCCCGGCTACACTCACATTATTAAGGATTGTTTTCATAAGCTGGCTCTTGTATTCTATTGATATTTACTATTATTTTTGCACATACTTTTACTGTTTACACAGAAAGATAGAGAAGGGATGATGACATTAGAAAAACACTGTTTGGCAATCACCAATAATGACTGGTTTTGGCAGACTCATTTATGGATACTAAGATTAGTGGGTGGAAAATGATGAAAAAACAGAATGAGAATAGAGTTTCAAAATATTCCCCTTAAGATATAAATGAGTACAAAGGGAAAATTTGTGATTTTAATGTGGAGAAAACAGATGATCCCAAATTATGAAAATAATTAATGCTATCATTACCAGGAATAAGGCAAATTTATACCTTTTCTCTGTTGACATGATGCACTAGGGAGAATATACACATTTGATATCCTCCTTATCCAAAGGCATAAAGAATGCTTAATCATTTGAAAGTGTCTAGTTAAAGAATTCTGTGCCATGTAGTGGCATGTACTCTAAACACATGTCATGACGTCCAGATTGGTGAGCATTTCCTTCTTACACACCTAAGACAGAAGCAAATACTGCTCATGGTTATAAAGGACCCGAGTGCAATACTTGTGGAGCTGACACAAGTTGTTACAAGCTAGGGTTTTCTGGGAAGAGGAAACCTCATTTGAAGAAGTACCTCCATCAGTCTAGCCTCTAAGAAAGTTTGTGGGGGCATTTTCCTGGTTAAGGATTGGTGTGAGGGGTTCCAGCCCACTGTGGGTGGTGCCATTCCTAGGCAGATGATCCTGGGCTATATAAAGAAATAAGTTGAACAAGCCATAAGGAGCAAGCCTTAGTTAGTATTTTCCCATGGACTCTGTTTAGTTTCTAATTTCAGGTTTCTGCTTGCAATTTCTCAGAAATTGTCTGTGAACTACAAGTCAAATGAAGCCCTTTTCCCTCAAGTTGGTTTTGGTCAGTTCTATCACAGCAATAGAAAACAAACTAAAATACTGGTCAAATTTACTGTTTTTCTAGGTTAGATTATTGTTTGTTTTTTTTGGTGTTGCTAATTACTCATGGTGAATATGTAAAGGGATGTCTTTATGTTTGTATAATATATGCCAGAATGTTTAAGAATGAGGCACATTGTGTCTTTGACTCATGTCCTAATGGTTTAGGTAAAAATGATGAGGTTGGGGACATGGCTTAGAAGGCTAAGTTTTTGCATGAGGGCCTGAGTACAGATTCCAGCACCTAACAAAATCTGGGCTTGGTTGAGGGTTTTATTAATCCTAGCAGCAGAGGGGAGATGCTGGAAGATTCACTGGAGATCACGCATGCAGAAAGACACCTGATGTAGTCATCTGGCCTTTGTGCACATGTGCACACAAGCATCCAGACATGTATGCACCCCCCCCCCCGACACACACACAATGTCTGTAAGAAGAGGAGGATAAAAGGGCATGGGGATAGAGGGTAACGGAGAGAGGGTGAGAAAACATGGTACCTGAAGAATGCTAAGAAAGCAAGGATTACTTGTACTCTTTGCAACTCAAACTCAAATTAGTTCAGTATAAAAAGTTAAAAAAAATGAACACTATAAACCCCATGTGATATTGGTCCTATTTTACTGTGTGTCTTGCATTGTTAAGATTGATGTGACATTCCTCAATGGACTAGAAAGGTTTTTATTCTTTTTTACTGAGATGTCTAACGGTTAATTTTTCTGTGTGGACTGCACCACACAAGGAGAACCAATCACCTGCTACACTGCCAAACATGCAAATGTGGCTAAAGGAACTGGGATGTAATTTAGAATCAATTATCACAAGAGAGAAGCACCTGAGTTCCTGTTACTTATGTTTGGGTTTCCCCATGGGACCTATAGTACATTATTTAAATCTCATTTATGTTATTTAAAACCTTTAAAACAACAAGATATATACGTATCTATCTATTGCCTATTTGTCACCATATGCTGTTTTATACTTGTGTGGTATTCTGTTGAAATTCAGTGTCTTCTGGTGCTTACCGTGACAATGCAGTGGTTATGATGTAACCCTGTTGTGAATTTTTCTAGTATTTCTAATAATCGTCCTTATAACTTGGGTTTAAGATAAATCTTCCTTATATTCTATTTTATAGGGAAAGGAGTTGAATTGAATTAAATCTGCAGAGTATTTTAAGTTTTAATAATAGTGGGCTTTCAAGGATAATATCTCATTTTAAGACTGTTTGGGGTGTCTTAATGCAGACTAGAGCAACCATCGCACGATTGCACTTAGATTTGGAGGTGAGGCAGATGCAAGTTACAGTGTAGTCCCTGTGACATTGCCCTCCGGCCTTACATGAACAAATCCCTACCTCTTAGGCAACAAAAAGCTGCACTGGGAAAAAAGGAACAGACGTACAGTTCTAGCAAGAGGAAAAATTATAGAAGAAGGCATGTTCCCACAAAGCAGAGTTAAATTAGGAATTTTAAGAAGACAAGGATACAGTAAATCATGAAATAAAAACTGCAATTAAATGTAATTTATAGTGACATAAAACCAGTTCTCCATTTAGAAGCCCAGCTGTAAAAGGATCTCATAAAGCTGGGGCAGTCCTGGCGCTTTGTGATACATTCTAATTGTCTTTGGCATCATTCTTTGTGTGCTTTAATTAACCTCCGAGACCCAGTCCTCAGCCTAATCCTCAACCATAGCAGAGATACTACAGAATTACCGTTCCGTTCTGTGGCGGGTCACTGAACTGAATGATGGCAGCTCGCTGACTCTACTCCTTTTTTCCTTCCGGGGACTCTGGTGGGAAATGAACCGTGAAGAGATTCAGAGATCTCAAAGTTTTGTACATTTTGTATTTCTTTAAGTTATCTTCCCGAAGAATTTGACAAATAATACACATCGTTTTGAACTATTTATCAGAAACTCAACCTTCATGGGCTTGTTGTTATCTCTACTTTTGGGAAAGGATGAAGTGGAATATTTTGAAGGCATTTTAAGATGACAGGGATTAATGCTGTATGCATGTCTAATTCTGTTGCTGAAGAGAGTTAAGCTTCCTTTGGTTACAAAAAAGAATCTTCTGTGTTTGTGTGTAAAGATGGGTATGGACATCTGGAGGTCAGCAGACAGCCTTAAGTGTCAGCCTTTGCCTTCTGCGTGGCCTGAGGCCAGCTTTCTTGTTTTATCACTCCATGCTAGGTGGCCCATGAACTCTGGGAATTCTCCTGGCTCCCCCTTCCGTCTCAGCATAGAAGCACTGAGATTACAGAAGAACTTAACCATATTTGGCATTTACATAGGTTTTGGAGAGTCAGACCCAGGCCTTTACACCTGGGCAGCAAGGAATTTACCCACTGTACCGAGTAGTTTTATGTCAACTTGACACAAGATATAGCCATTTGGACAGAGGTAGTCTCAACTGAGAAACTGCTTCCATCAGCTTTGCCTGTAGGTGAATCGTCAGTAAATTCTCTTGATTAACATTTGACATGCGTGGGTCCAGCTCTCTAGGGACTCTGTCTCCCTGGGCAGGTAATTCTATATAGTAAAAAAAAGCAGGCCGAGCAAGCCATGAAGAACTAGCCTGTAAGCAGCATTCTGCCATGGCCCCTGTTCAGTTCCTGCTTCCAGGTCCCTGCCTTGAGTTCCTGTCATGATTTCTATGAATGATGGATTACAAGCTATACAATGAAATAAAATTTTTCTTCCTCAAGTTTCTTTTGGTAATGGTGTTTTATCACAGCAAGAGAAAAGTAACTAAGACAGAAATTAGTACTAAGTCATAGGGTATTGCGGTGACAGACCTGACCATGTTCTGGGGAAGGTTGTGAAATGACTTTGAAACACTTCTCTAAAAAGGTCATTGGCTGTTAGGAGCTTAGTGAGCTGTTGTGGGGACTTATAAGATAATGTGGGGAACAATGAAGATGACCGAGGCAGTGCTTGTGAAATCTCAGATTCGAGAATCCCTCAAAGATGCTAAAAGTGTCATTTGTGCAGTACCCTGAATGAAAACCACTGAAATGGAACGTTTAGTTTGCTGGGACAGTTGGTACTGGTTATCTGAGGCTGAACATCATGGAAGATGTCTCCTTATGGTCAGCACCCAGAAACTGTGGTGCAGAGGGGGCCAAGGCTGGACTCTGTGCTGGCACTTGAACTTGGTCATGTGTAATTGTCTCTCAGTACTAGTTTTAAAGGCTTATAGGGGTCATGGAGAGTAGCTGAGGTTTGGCACCATGAGAGGCCAGGAGAGGCCATTGGTGAAGGTACAGCCAGTTTTAGAGAAGACACCAATATTTTGGAGATGTCAATATTACAGGATGACCATCATGGACAGCATCAGGTGTGCCATGAAACTTCCTGAGCCTGTGATATAAGCTTCTACTGCTGGGAATGGCAGAGATGAAGAAATGGGGCCCTTTGGGGGAGCATAGAAGACCCCGAGTAAATCCAGATGCCTGGCACTATACTGTTTACATTGCTAAATTATGATTTTTCTATGGTTTTGATGTGACTATGCCATGGTTTTACCTCTCAGAGTAATAGAATATTTAACTTGTTTTATTTTTATTTGGTTTTTAGTTTATTTTATAAGTTGAACAGTTGAAGACTGGAAGTTTAAGAGCCACAGTTCTTAACCTGTGGGGTTCAACCCTTTTGAAAGTCAAAGGACCCTTTTGCAGGGGTCACCCAACCATTGGGCATATCAGATATCTATATAACAGTAGCAACGAAAATAATTTTATGGTTGGGGGTCCCCAAACATGAGGAACTGTATTACAGGATTGCAGCATTGGGAAGCTCGAGAAACAGTTTTAAAGAGATGACTGAATACTTTAGAGAGACTATGGGTATTTTAGAGAATATATACAATTTAGAGGGGATTGAAACTTTGAAAAAGACTTTAAATATTTTAAAGAAATTTAACTTTTAATGTATTTGAATTTTTAAAGACAGTGAGACTTTTAAAACTTGGAATGTTTTATATTGTTAAATGGATGTTAATGTGAGATCCTGGGGATGAACAAAAATAGGTTATGGGTTAATTAATAAATGATGTGATTGAGTGTCAAGTTGACAAGGGTCAGTTATGCTGGCTGGTTTTATGTAAAGTCAACATAAGCTAAAGTCATTCCAGAGAAAAGGGCCATTCAATTGAGAATCTGTAAGATTTGACTGTAAGGAAGTCTTTAGTAACTTTCTTTTCATTAAGGATAAATGTGGTTTCTCCCAGCTCCGTGGGGACAATGTCACGCCTGGGCGGGTAGGCGGTCCTAAATGGTATAAGATATGTTCATAGCAGTATTATTTGTAATAGCCAGAACCTGGAAACAACCAAGATGCCCTTCAATGGAAGAATGGATGAAGAAAGTATGGAATATATACACATTAGAGTACTACGCTGCGGTAAAAAAACAATGACTTCTCGAATTTTGCATGCAAATGGGTGGAAGTAGAAAACACTATACTGAGTGAGGTACCCAGACCCAAAAAGATGAACATGGGATGTACTCACTCATAATTGGTTTCTAGCCATAAATAAGGGTCACACGGAGTCTACAATTGGTGAACCTAAAAAAGCTAAGTAAGAAGGTGAACCCAAGGAAAAACATATAGTTATCCT
>NC_022009.1:6788888-6792931 GCF_000317375.1 Microtus ochrogaster | reverse complement strand
GGGGGAGGGAAATGGGAGGCTGGGAGGAGGCAGAAACTTGTTTTCTTTCCTTTTCTCAATAAAAAAAAAAAAGAAAGCAGGCTGAGGAAGCCATCAGCAGCAAGCCCTTAAGGAACAATCCTCTATGGCCTCTGCTTCATTCCTGCTTCCAGGCTATTGCCTCACTGCAAACTTACAGCAAGGGAACACTTTTCTCCCCAAGTTGATTTTAGTCATGGTGTTTTATCACAGGAATAGCAATGGAACTAAGATACCCATCTTCTCAGTCCCACTGTTAAACTATCTTGACCTTACCCTTTGCAGAGTTTACAGGGCATAAGAAAGAGGTCCGAGTATTCAGATTCAGAATAAATTGCTAGGTTCTGAGTGGCATGGGATGTTTTGAAACCCAAGCTATCAATATTTGAATGACACTTTCAATTACTTTCAGAGTACAAGATCTTATGTTTTATAAAAAGCAGGAAGGGTGACTAACATATTTATAAATTTCCATTTAGTTTTTCCTCCTGCATGTAATTTTGGATGTTGGATGATAATGGAAAGTCATATGGCTGATTGGCATCCTCATGACAGAAACATGGAAGTTGATGTGGTTTGAGTAATAAATGTCCCCTATAGGCTTGTGCATTTGGACACGTGATTCTCCGTTGGTGGCACTTTTTGGGAGGTTATGGAACCTTTAACAAGATGGAGTCTTGATGGAGGAATTACACCATTGGGGGGTGTGATTCACAGGTTTATAACCCAATGCTCTTTCCTACTCTCTCTTCCCCCACTGAGATCTCTCTGTGCTTCCTGTGGGTGAATGGCATTTGATTAGCCAGCTTCCTGCTCCCGCGGCTGTGCTTCCCTTTCCCTTTGCCATACCTTCCCCACCAAGGTGGACTCCCCTCTTCTGGCACCCTAAGTCAAAATAAGCCCTTTCTTCCCTAAGTTGGTTTTGGTCATGGTATTTTACCAAAGCAACAGAAAAGTAAGAAAGACAGGAACTTTGCTAGAAAATGTTGATATCTTCTTAGTAATGGGGGAATCGTGGGTCTAGTTGGTACATACCTAGAGAGCACTTCTCAGCTTTCCTTGTATGTGACCAATGCGCCCCAACACAAGACGTGCCCTTCCCATTCCTGTCCTGATTGCCCACTTGGTGCTGACATGCAGTGGTGGCACAGAACTAGTCATAGACTTTCTGCCACTGTGTGTTCACAATTTTTTGAGTAGACCAGAACTCCATTGCTTAGAACTACATCAAGGTCTTATTGTGAGCTCTGATTAAATCATTATGTGATAAATTACTGAAATTGAGTTTGATTATTAAATCAGCTAGCATTCCATTAAAACAGTAGGTAGAAATGGTGGGGAAATTTTTGGCTATGTTTTGAAATGAAAAGGAAAGAATTTACTGGGTAGAAATGTGATAAAAGCATATTCACAGGACTAGAAGGTTCTATGCAATCTGCTACAGGAGAAGGGACATCAATGGCCTTGCTCAGTGCTGCACCCTGAATGTTCCAATAATGACCTTCCAGGAAAGACAGTTTTATAGTGGCAATAGTACCAAGGTGCTTTGTGTGTGTAACTGCCTGTTTTCTTGAGTAGATCTTAGGTCTTATCCTAAGAAGGAATTCATGCTTGGTACTGGAAACTTAGAAAAAGCCTGTAGCTAGGTTAGTTGCAGGTCTTAGAGGGGGAGCCCACTGTTATTTCTTTTCTAAATGGTCATGTTTTCAAAATGCCCTCTAAACATTTATGTTTATATTTACATATTTGTGCTGCTATTAATCCTGATTAGTTTTTTTTTTTATTGCACTCGGTAATGGTTAGTGCAGAGGCCCACAAGTGATCAAAGTACCAAAGATAAGCAACTGTGATTAGTCAGCTATAAATGGGACATCTGTATCAACCTGCCACTGCTTCAGTGCTCAGGGAACCTTGTAGAGAGGAAGAAGGAAGAACGTAAGAGCCAGAAGATAGGGAGTGGTGCTCTGAAAATATTGTTTGCTGGACATGACAGAAGTATTGCATACATGAGTCCATAACAACTGTGTTTACATGCACAAGACCCACAAAACATTAGGCCAGTTAAAATTTCCATCATGCATGGGGAAGGGATACTGAGACATCATCCATAGCTTAAGAGGTATTATTGACAGTGATATATACTAAGGGTATCTCTTTAGGATACTTTTTTAGGATAGTGGTTACTAGTTGGCTGCCTATGGCCATTAGAGGAGTCCACACACATCCACATATGGGCAGAACTAATTCAACCCAGTGGGCTAAAGTAATCAAGTAAATGAATGAATGAATGAGTAAATGCAGTGAAAAAAATTTGAAAAGTAGACATGAAGTTGGGAAAGAGATGTGTTAGGTTGAGGTTTGTGGGGACTGATGGCAGGGAGTCACAATGGTAATAATCAAAATACATTGTATACACACATTGAATTTTCAAATATAAAAGTATTATTATAAATAAAATACATATAAAAACAATGTGCCTAAGTAAGAGATTAATATAAAATAGAAGAAACAGGGAAATGAAGTATATTTTCCATATGAATATATAGATTCTAATATAATGTGCTTGTGATATAAATGTAATACATATCCTTGCTATATACTATTTAGAAGAAACTGGCTATAAATATTTAAAAAAAACAGTTCTTGGTAAAGATACAATCAAGCACACACAGAAAGGCAAATATGAAGAAAACAGTGGCTGGTAGTTTGAATGAGATGTCTCTATCTCAGGCATTTGAGTACTAGATCCACAGTTGGTGGCGGTTTGCATAGAATTAGGAGTTAAGATCATGCCGGAGGAAGTAGGTAACTGGGAAGTAGCCTTGAGTTAGCTCTCTTTGTTTCTGGTTTGTGGATTGAGATGAGTTTGCAGCTATTGTTCCAGCGACAGGCCTGCCTGCCTGCTGCCATCTTCCCCACTGCAATAGTGATGCACACTCATACATTTGGATACATAAGCTCTGAATAAGTCCTTCCATAAGATGCTTTGGACATGGTGTTTCATCACAGGAAAGAGAAAGTAAGTAAGACGAGTGATAACTGAGTCTAAGGTTAAATATCACTTAGGGTTTGGGGATGTAGCTCATTGGTATAGGTTGTGCTTCTAATGAATGGACTTCTAGATTCGTTGACCAGTGAATGCGCTTATACACACATGGAAGAACATATCAATACACACTCTTTAAGGAAAATTTATCGGGTGCTGAGGGAATGGGATAAAACATTTACAAAGTACATAGTTGCCAAAATAACTAGATTAAAAATTGGGCAAAGATTAAAATAGGCATTCCTCCAGAGATACATGAAAGATCAGTAGCATAAAAGGACTGGGCAAGAAGGAACTGAAGCCTTTGGGGAACAGTCAGAGGCATACCAATTTCAACTCTACAGATGAAAACTGGTAAAATAGTTAAGAGAAATCACTTGGAATAAGAGTTTTGGAATAAAAGTTCCAGAATGTAGAGTCTGAGGTTCATGGGGAAATAAGAATTAAACTTTATTGAGATAAATTGAGTAGAGATGTTGAGCTTGGGATGGCAAAGAGAAATTGTGGCAGAGAGACAAGTGTGGAACAGGATCTGATCAGCATTATTCAGGGCATTTGACAAGTGATAAATACAGAATGGTTATTTTTTTATGAAGTTGACTATTGCATGAATTGCTAAATACAATGTGGCATTGTCCAACAAACCTCTACTCTCTCCAGATGGAGAGATAGCTGTAGTTGGAGACCGCTCATTTGTTTCCTGGCTGCCCAGACACGAATAATCACACAGAAACTATATTAATTACAACACTGCTTGGACAATGACTCAGGCATGTTTCTAGCTCCATGTTACATCTTAAATTAGCCAATTTCTATTATTTTGTATTTTACCACGATGCTCATGGTTTGTTACCTCCTTATTTGGGGGTAGCTCCAAGGAGTGTGCCTCCTTTGGCAGCAGTATGGTGTCTCCTGACTCTGCCTTCTCTCTCTCTCTCTCTCTCTCTCTCTCTCTCTCTCTCTCTCTCTCTCTCTCTCT
>NC_022009.1:6772522-6788788 GCF_000317375.1 Microtus ochrogaster | reverse complement strand
CTCTCTCTCTCTCTCTCTCTCTCTATCTCTATCTCTATCTCTTTCAGTCTGGCTATATTCTGCCCTGCCATAGGTCAAAGCAGCTTTATTCATTATCCAGTAAAAGCAACACATATACAGAAGGACATTCCAGATCAGGTAACTATTCTGAGCTCTCAAATATCCCTGCATATCTTTATGAGGAGGTCATTTACTTCCCTCTATTAGGGCTCAAACCATGAGTTTTCAATGAGGAGTCTCTAAGGTCTTCAAGCGTGGAATGTAGTCCAAAGACACTAAATATCTTCAGCAAACGGAGGAAATATCTGGGGACTTGAGAAGTAGAACCTCTTGGGTGGTGGTCAGTCTTCACTGACACTCCCTCCTTCTAAATATGAATTCTCATTTACCCAAGTTTTTTTGTACAATGTTTCCAGTTCAGTCCTATGTACCAAAGCAGCCAATCATTTGGGGCTTCCATGACTCTGGTAACTTTATTTCTGCAAAGAATATTTCTATTCTGCTGGGAAATATCATCATTTGTCTTCATTCTCCCTGACATTTCGACCGTTATATTCTAAGTTTGCCCACAGGAAAGAATAAATAGCTCGGTCTTCTTTTAAAAACAAACAATGAATTGAATACATTCAGAGACTGTTTGGTATTCCTGATGGTGATCGAGGAGGGTCTTTCTTCAATTTATTCAACCCTCCTCTACTCCTAAAGGAGAATCGTTATTTATTTGAGCTCATGGAAAGAGCTCCTGGCATCATCCACAGACCCAGAACAATTACCAGTAATAGTTGCACGTAACTAGAGCCAAGTAGTGATATTACTGAAAATCTGATTTCCTTTCTATTTTGTAAGGTAAATTAACTGTCCGACACCAGGCTAAATGCATTTGTAACTTGCCATTTTAGTGTTCAAAAATCCTACTCTAGTGTTAGTTGCATGGTTTTGTTCTTTTCTTTTTTATTTATTTTTTATTGAAAGAAAAAAAAGAAATTCCCGCCTCCTCCCAGCCTCCCATTTCCCCTCCCTCTCCTCCCACTCTTCTCCTCCTCCCCCTACTCCTCTCCCCCTCCCTCTTTTATTTTTTAATGAAAAGAGAAGCTGGGTGAGGAAGCCTTCTGTGTTTTCCTTCTTCAGTTCATGGTTACATCACACTTCCTAGGAAACTGGCTCTCAGGCCCCTGTCAGAATGGAGGGTTCTTACAGAACTGCAGTTTTATCACGAAAGCCTTTTGCTCTCCAAGGATCAGAGTATTCTTACAGCAAGTAGGAGTCAAGAGGACTCTTCAAAGATCCCTGAGACTTTCTTAGGCCTTTTTACCTTCTGAAGACTATGAGGGATCACGCTGCTGTTTTGAATTTTTTCAAGTTGTACTTCTGACCTCTTGGCTGGGCTCTCATATGTGTGTCAGATCACCCAGTTGGTAAAAAAGTTGGTCAGAGAGGAAAAGGTAATATCCTGAACCTCCTTTGAGTCTAATGTAATCACTTGGGCATTCCACCATGTCCTGGCCTACTAGCTCACTCTCATGCAAAATAGTAAGAGGAGAGATAAAATGAGAGAACTGACTACAGGCTTTGATGTGGGAATGATTTCTTATTAATAAAGAAACTGCCTAGGTCCATTTCATAGGCCAACCCTTAGGTAGGCGGGGAAAACAGAACAGGATGCTGGGAGAAAGAAGCTGAGTCAGAGAGTCGCCACGGTTCTCCCACGCCAGACAGATGCAGGTTAAGATCATTCCTGGTAAGCCAGCTTGTGGACTACACAGAATAATAGAAATGGGTTAGATTAATATGTAAGAGCTAGCCAATAAGAAGCTGGAACTATTGGGGCCAGGCAGTGTTTAAAAGAATACAGTTTCTGTGTAATTATTTCGGGGCATAAGCTAAGCTAGCCATGTGGGCGGCCGGGTGCTGGGGACGCAGCTTTGCCGCTCTTATTTCAACAAGGCTTAATCGGAAAAAGGTTTACTTAGTAAATAATATCTAAATATACACATATTCAGTTGGAGTTTAACAGATCATTTCTGGATTTTATAGCACAATTCTCTCTGTCTGGGCAGAGCAGAATTCCATGGTAATCTCCCACCATCCCATGATACCTGGTCACCTTTTTCAATTATTTAATTAACTAGAAACCTAGGTGCTACTATGAACAGATTTTGAAGATATAATGAAATTCTCAAATCAACTGAGTAAATGAAGGAGTTTATCTGGTCAAACGTGACAACATATGAGAGCCACATAAACTGCAGGTTTACATCTCAATTTAGGGGTAAGGGAATAGTTAGAGAGACATGAAGCACGAGAGAGCCTGGGGATTTTTTTGCAGTTTGTACCAAGGATGGGAAAAGGTGCCTGGGAAAGAGCAAAGACAGTCTTCAGAAGCTGCACCTGGTGGGCAGCCAGTCAGGATTAGGGACTTCAAAGTGAATTCTGCCAGCAGCTGCAATGAACTTGGAAGCAGATGTTTTCCCAAGCCTTTCGATAAGACATTGGCCTTGCTTGTAGCCTATGATACCTTGGATAGAGACCTCAATGTCACCACTCCACAGTAGTGTGGATGAACGGTTGCTATTTCAAACAACCTCAATTTGCTAAACCTTTATATCAGTAGATAATGAATATGCCTCTGTTCGCAGAGTTTGCATTTGAGTTTTAAGAGACAGATACAGTTCCAAGAGAGGGTTCAGAAAGGTAGCTCCATTAGGGAATAACACAGGTGTTAGGAATTTTTCCTAATGCGAGCTCTCTGCTGACGCAAAAATCCTAATCAAGCCAAATCGCAACAAGCCAAGCCAAATTAAGAAATATCCAGACCACGGAGGGAGAGAGAAGATCACGAGGAAACTTTCCAGGGAAGCAGTTTAAATAGACTAAGGGTGTGGTCAAGATTGTGGTGGGCACAGGGATGGGGCCTCCATAGATGGAGGCCAGAGACTGGAACTTGAGACTTAACAACAGGTACTTATATATAGTCAGACTGAAGTTGGAATCACACTACTGCTCCACCTACTGTCATCCATCCCTTCCTTCAGTCTGCTTCCCACAGAGGCCTCTTTTGTTGTTCTCAGTTCTTCAGTTGTTTGTCTGTGATTATGTATGGTCCTGTGTCCCTCTGCCTTTCTAAGACAACACCTCTTGTGTCCACCACGCTCCATGGTGCTCTGTCCCTCTGCATTCACTCTCTGACTTTCTGGGGAATGTCACATCATGTGTCCTTGAGCCAGTGCTTACGATGACATTCCTGGAATCTTCAACAGACATTTCTCCCAATTCTTCTTCACCGTTCTGGACACAGAATTTTTCTTCACGCTCTACAAAACATCTCCAGAGCCATACTAGGAGACAGGAAGCTGTACTGTGTGCTAGAGGAGCCCCATGTTTCTTTGTGGTCCTATGTTTTAGCTTTTTACTTTGCCGAGCCTCAGACCAAGGTCAGATTATAGACTAATTTAAGAGATTGACATCAATACAAGTCTATGACTTTCTTCCTCAATCACTCTCAGGAAAATTTTATATTCTAATTATTGGAAAATATACTAAACACTCTTCTAGTTAGGGTTCATATACTTAGACTCTGTCATGTTAAGTCAGTAGGTAGAGTCATTTGTCCTGTGTTTTCGCTGTGACGACATTATCTTGTGGCAATGATTGCTGTACAAGGAGAAAAAATACCAAGGATGTCAAATATTCCCTCCCATATCCAAATTTTAAAAATCACTAAATGGTAGAGCTATTATTAGTATTCCTGAGGGATTAGCTCTGAATTCAAACCATCCAGGAATAATGACATGGAAACTCTTAAGTGTTCTCATTTTCATCAGGATATGGCAAACAATGCAGAAAGGCTAAAGAAGGGCTTTAATTAGCATGTAGGCAGAACAAAAGGTTTTTCTTTGAAATCCTAATATTTAAATATTTTTACTAAGATGTAAATATTGTGAAAATAAATATTTTAAGATTGTGTACACCTAATGTAGTATCTAGTTTATGGTATTAACTAGTATAATTGGTGAAAATGTAAATGTAGGAAATTCTGAGAAAATTGGTTTAAGGCTTCTAATTTTTTGGTATATTTACTCTAACATACCAAATATGTCATATTTTTTTTCGACCTGAAAGAATGCTTTAAATAAAGAGTGGATGCAATTTAACAGAATAATAAGATTTATAGAACAATCAAATACTTAACTACAAGAGATTTAGGTATAGTTGTTTCTAAACATTATTTATTAATGCTATTCTGTATTTATCCTACTTCTCATCTTTATATAATGCATTTACTTGTTCATCTAGAGCATTTACTTGTTCTGTTTCAATCTGTGCTGTTTGTCTGTGGGATTTTAAACTATGCTGAAGCCAAAGATTGACACTTGACTTACAAATTATTCACAACTAAATGTTTAAGACTTAAAATTTGACTGTAAGAAAGTAAACCAGCTTCCAGCATAGTCTAAGGGTTAGTATGGTCAGTTGTGCAGGCTGTAGGATTGCCTAAGAAATGGCCTTGTGGGAACTCCTATGGCAATTGTTTAATTAGCTTCATTTATGTGAGAAGACCTATCTTAATTGTGGGTGGCACTATTCCCTAGGCCAGATCCTGGATTTTATAAAATAGAGAAAGCCAGTGGAGCCTTAACATCTATCACTCTTTGCTCCTGATGGTGGATCAGATGTGACAAACTGTTCCAAGCCTCTGCTTACTTGATGTGTCTGCCCTGATGGACTACACTCTTGAGCCATGTACCAACATAAACCCCTCCTCTCTTATCTTGTTCTTTTAAGGCATTCTATCAAAGTAATAGGGAAAGAAGCTAAGATAACTTGCTTTGGTTGAGTTATAACTGCATAGTTTTAACTTAAAATTTTCTTTATGCTAATAGGATGTTCCGTGAAGGATGACAGTTAAGGGAATGTGTAGGAAGAGACTGTTCGTTTTCCAGCTGCCCAGACCCAGAATAATCACACAGAAACTGTATGAATTAAAGCACTGTTTGGCCTATTAGCTTAGGCTTCTTAATAAGTAACTCTTACATCTTAAATTAAACCATTCTTATTGTTTTTTATTTTACCATGAGCCTTGTGGTTTACCCATAATGTTCAGTGGGCAGGCGTCTTTCTCCATTGGAGGCTACATGGTGTCTCCTTGACTCCGTCTACTTTTCTCCTCCATCTCTGCTTGGAATTCTTGCCTTGCACTTCCATAGGCCCAAAGCAACTTCTTTATTAACCAATGGTAATAAAACCTATTCACAGCATGCAGAGGGGAACCCCACATCTGGAGCACACCTGTTTGACATGACAGCTGAACCAGACATGCTTCTCATTCCATCATGCCATTGGTAGCCTAGGATTGACTGTTATTGTATAAGCAGCACACAAAAAATGGACGTTGGTTGGAAACTGTCAGATTGCTAACTAAAAATGTGGCTCCTGTAATACTAAGGGAGGTGCTTGTAAATAACAAGGCATAGCAATACCAACTTATTCATGTTTTAGCCACTAGAAATGAAGCAACTGGCTTAGTTTGACGCTATTTTTAAAGAATTGGAAGATGAGATATGAGCAGTTCTTCCTGCTTAGGATAAATATTATGGTAAACATTGAAATGTACTCTTAGATTCAGTGGTGTGGGGCATTAATAATAATCCGCATTCGCTGAGAATGTATTTTGTGCTAGGTTCTCCCACGTTACATACATGGTGGCATTTGTCCCTTATATGCCATTATATGATTTCTTAACTAGTCTATTTCAAAGGCAAGAGAACTGAACATAGAGAGACTTGGTAAGTCATACCATCAGCAGGTAAAGTAGTAAGTTTGAATTATAGCTGAACTCCAGATGTTCTAACCCTCATACCTACTTCAGAACCAGAAATGAAAGAGCTGCATACATTACCAAGGGCTGGCGACACTTTCAGTATAGAGGTGGCATAGCAAACAAGTGGAAAGATAAGAACTTGCCAAAATGACAAAAAAAAATCACTGAATGTTTATCTATTGGTAAGCACATTGATTTTTCATACTCAAGTTAATGATGGCTGAGACTCTCAGGGCGACACAGCTAAAAGAGGAGCCAGTACAGTCATGTGAAACACTTTTGTGGAGGGTATTTTGCATTTGCTTATAGACAATATAGATGATAATAACAGTGTAGATAATACTAACATATGGCTTGGAAGGGTCTTATTTTATCTGGAAATATTAGCTGAGGTGCTTTAGGTACTATCATCTTACAGTTTAGTATTACTCATGGCTATAAGTTTTATTGGATAGTTAAATAGCTTAAATATGAAGAACTTAAAATCCTGTAGTATAAAACAAATAAAAGACTTAAAATTTTGAGTTTAGAATTCCACTGTAGTTTTCATATTAGAGTTAACATTATCTGTTTTCATTTCCACACCAATCCTTTTCCTGCATCGTGTCTCCTGATCAGGACTGCAGAATTTTAGATCTTCTGCTGTGATTTGAGCACTATCATCATTCTCGTTTCACATTAAGAAAATCTGAGATTCAGATTTTTCTGGTTTGCCTTTGTTATATTTCTGATTCAGCTTTTTTTTTCAATTCATTGGCACAGGGGCCTTTGCCTTTATGTTCCCTTATTAACAGATTCATTAAGTGCCTTGGGGATTCCTGTCTCTATGGAAAAAAAAATGATGGCGAGATGGTTGAGCTGAGAGTATTTCTGTTTATTATGAACGTTGTCCCTGTATTAGGCCAATTCATTTATTTTTCAGCATGGACAGTGATAAATTAAATACAACAAGCAAATCAACTTACTGTATATTAGCAGTGCTGTTGAATTATTTTCGTCTCATTTTGTCTGAGATTTAATTATGTTTTTTTTTTTTTGTCAAACCATTATTCATTTGAAAATGCCCTCTAGTGCTTGAGGTGATGTCTCACTCATTACAATGATTTTTGACTGTATCACATAGAAATTATACTTGAGTTATTATGGCTTTTTGTGAGATGATGTTAACCTTCTGGCCTCATGCTAACAATGCCATGTTGAATAGATTAGCCAGTGCCTTGATATATTGGCAGTGAATGGCCCTACAGGATAGAAGAACTGAACATTGCATGAAATTCAAAATCTCACCTCATATGCTTTTAAAAGTTCAAAGTTTAAATGTTATTGGCCATTTTTGTGATGGGGTAGAGTCTCTTGGAATCTTTGTTTTAAATGAAAACTGTGCTACATTTAGTTACCCACATTGACCAAATTTCTCTTTATTGATCCTCTGTTTTGGATTCTCATTTTCTAGACCAAATGTTGAGCAATAATAATGTTATTCCAAATATTCTGCAAGACATACTGGAAAGACACGTTCACAGCTAAGACACTACATTCAGAATGTGGTAGAATGTTTCAACCACATTATCTTAGGAAAATCTCTCTATCTATCTATCTATCTATCTATCTATCTATCTATCTATCTATCTATCTATCTATCTATCTCTGTCTCCCTCCCTCCCTCCCCCTTTCTCTCTCCCAGAATTTGGCCTTAGGTCAGTATCTTACGTTCACATTGCAATTTTTGCCCATAAATTTTTCTAGCTATGGACACTCCAAATAAGCTTATATCTCCTTTTCCCACAGCTCCATTGCATGGCTAATTGCTTGGTTTCACCATATTAACAAATATGTTCATCATTTACATGCGATTGTACATGCCCTGTAATTTCACAGGAGCTCATTGGATACTATGCTATTTCTCATGACTGAGCACATAGAGATTTTAGAATGCAATTGCAGTTTTCATCTTCACTGACACAGGAGTTAGATAAGATGATGGATTAGAAGTGTGTGGACTTTATTTAATATTATGTAACATCCTTGCTGACACAAGAAAAGTTTAAACATTTAGTGATGAAATTGTACATTCATTGCTTCGATTCTCTAGGAAAAAATCACTTTAAAATATAATATTGATAAAAGAAAGGCTGAGAGTGTGGAAGTTATTTATAGTTACAAGCATGGGGAGCAGAATTCAGTGGAGAAAAATGAGTTAAAACTAGTTCAAAACTTTGCACTTTCACTTAATGGTCAGTTAGGGTTGCATGTGACTGGTTGTCCTTGTAAAGGCTCTACACATTTATAGTTCTGTTTTTGAAAGTGACCTAACTCCCTGAAACTGTCTGAAAAGTGCTTGGAATGGTATTTTTGGGGGTGTCAGGGTATCACTCATATATACTCTCATATCATCTACAAATAATAATACTTTGACTTCTTCCTTTTTAATTTGTATTCCATTAAGTTGTCTTTCTGCTTTAGTTAGTTCTTCAAGTACAATATTGAATAGATATGGAGAGAGTTTTCTTCTTCCTGATTTTAGGATGGCCATCTTATCAAAAACAATCTACATATTTAACAGAATCCTCATCAAAATTCCAACACAATTCTTAACAGACCTTAAAAGGACAATACTCAAATTCAGATGAGAAAACAAAAAACCCAGGATGGCTAAACATCACTACAATAAAAGGACTTCTGAAGGTATCACCAACCCTGATTTCAGGCTGTATTATCAAGCAATGGTAATAACACATGCATAGTATTGACATAAAAATAGACATTGATCAGTGGAATCAAACCAGAGATCTAGACATAAATCCACACTGTTAGGATTCAGGCATTAAGCTAGCCCCTGTCACCTGGCAGGATACACTCAGGTAACATCATGGCCACCCCAGGGTCCTATGGCTTCTAGTTTACTATATAGTTTGTTAGCAGGTACAAAAGGTCCCTTTAAGAGACAAGTTCTGCCCATTGAAGAAGTAAGCAGTTCTCTGTCACTTTCTCTCTCTCTTTATCCCCCCCCCCCATTTACCTTAAACTCCTCACTTATGCCTGCACAGCATATTTTTCTGTCCCTCACCTACTGTGAACCCACCTGCTGCCAAGGTACCTCTCAGACAGAAATCACTATACACACACCTATGCATAAACTATAAAGCTTCTATAAGGCAATGGACACCATCAGTAGGACAAAACAGCCACCTACAGAATGCAAAAAGATTTTCGCTAACTCTACATTTGATAGAGGCCCAATATCCCAAATATACAAAGAACTCAAGAAACTGAACATTTAAAAACCAAATAATCCAATTAAAAATGGGGTACAGATATAACAGAGAATTCTCAACAGAGGAATCTCAAATGGCTAAGAAACATTTAAAGAAATATTCAACACCCTTATCCACCAGGAAAATACAAATACTTTGGGATTCTATCTTACACCTGTCAGAATGGCTAAGTTCAAACACACAAGTGATCTTGAGAGCATGTGTGGAGGTTCTAGCAGGGGAGAACAGCTACTCGTATACCCTTGACCGAAGACGGGTCCTCCTCTATTAGGGGAAGGTAATCCTCTTCAACCAAGTGCACAGCTTCGGGAGGGATGTATATGGAGCGGTGAGGGAGGAAGGGGACACCCACCTAGCCAGCCAGATCAGCTGAATCAACCCTGACGATCAATGGGATGACAGATGTCACAGCCAGATCACGCTCACATCCTGAGTAAATTGGGAACATGGGGACCTTGAGGGAGGTTTGAAGGGAGGAGGGGAGAGGCAGGGATAAGCATGCCTCTGAAGGTCTGAGAACAACTAGTGGTAGCTGCGTCCATCTACCACATGAGTTAAAGGGACTGAAATAAGGGTCAGTTTGTGGACTCGTTCTTCTGATTTTCTGTCCCTCCTTTCCTCCCTCCCTCCTTCCCTCCCTCCCTCCCTCCCTTCCTTCTTGTCTTTATAAACATTCTGCACTGACAGAGACACTGCAAAGTTATTAGGACTTTTTTCTGAGGTGGTTTATTCTAGATCTTTTATATTTCCATGGAGCTTTTAGTCAGTTTCTGCCAAAATGCCTACTGTGATTTAGATTGAGTGTGTTGAATCTCTCATTTGTATCTTAGCAAGTCTGAGTCCTCTAATGCAGTGGCATGGTATATTTCTATATATTTGGTCTTCTAAATTCTCTGAGTACTATTTTTGTAGTTGTAAGATCTTGAAAACAGTTTTAGATTTATATTTTTGTATGTCTTAGTTTGGTATTTATTAAAAATATTAGAACAATAGAAAACTTTAATTTCAATTGTTTGTTGCTACTATACAAAGTTGATTTTATTGCATATTGATTTTCTACACCAAATCCTCACTAATAGTTTAAAAGTTGATTACACTGAATTTTTGTGCATTTAAATTTTTTATTTGTTTCATTTGTCAGTTTGCTTTTTATGGGTCATGAACACATAATAGTTTCTTTGTGTAACACTGCTGGTGAAGCATCTAGGAATTCAATGGCAATCACTGTTTCATTCTTTAACTAAGGAAGCATAGTGTTATCACAGTTATGGCTGGAGACCAGATGATTTTAGAGATAAATAACCATTTTTGTTCAAAGACTATGACTAATTCAAATTTTAAAACGTTTTGTATATTGTTAATGCTCGATAAATATGCAGGAAAATGGATGGAGCTAGAAAACATTATTTTGAGTGAGGTAACTCAGACACAGAAAGACAATTATCACATGTACTCACTCACAGGTGGTTTTTAAACATAAAGCAAAACAACAACATAAAAACCCAGAAAAACAAAACCAAAAAAAAAAAAAAAAAACAATCCACAATCCCAGAGAATTTAGACACCAATGCGGACACTAAGAGAGACTTACATAGATCTAATCTACATGGGAAGTAGAAAGACAAGATCTCCTGAGTAAATTGGGAGCATGGGGACCTTGGGGGAAGGTTGAAAGGGGAGGAGAGAGAGATGGAGGGGAACAGAGGAAAATGCAGAGCTCAATAAAAATCAATTAAAAAATTAAATATTAGTATAGTTAAGTGTCTTAAACTCTCTTCTTACCAATATTGATTGACTGTCATATAACATTTATCCCTCAAATAAGCAGAATAATATGTGGAGGCCATCACAATATTTATCTCTCAGATTGTTTATTCCTGTTCTCTGACCTCTGGTACATTGTAAACAGCTTTAATTAGTTTTGGTGATTGTGTTTTGTCTGTCAAAGTGAACTGAACAAAAAAAGTTTGAGTAATTTCTTCCAAATGTTTTTGCTCTTTTAGGATGTTTACAGAGAGCTAATCATAGTCAGCCAACCATTCTGAAATAAATCTGCTTAAGATTTATATATTTTCCCACTTACAGACTTATAAACCAAAGTAACAAATTCTTACTTTCATTTAATCTTGCAGGTTAATAGTTTCTTTTCTCTTTTAGAGACTTGCTTTATAATAGAGAAAAATCTCACTTCAATTATTAGTCAGTTAGGCAAGGGTATCTTTTGAGAAATTGCCTTTCCATGATGACTCCTTCTCTGTAGAGTTCTCCTAGAGCTTTTGGTTGCTCTCTGATCCTGGCACTGCTTATTCTACTTATATTTTATTTCACTATATTTGTATAACATTCTTAAAATGCCAAAGTTGTATAAAATTAAAGTATTTTATTGATAGTTACTTTAACTCCTGACTGATAATAAAATAATATATTTGAAAAAAACAAAATAGTCAAAGGCATATGAAAATATATAAACATGTACAAATTAAAATAACACTTGTTTTTTTAAACTTTTGAAGTGGCTAAGATGAAAGAAATTATAATAGGAAGTCTAGGTAAGATTTCCAGAAACTAACACTCTTAGTTCTGGAAACTCTCTACGTTCCTTTTGATGGTTGGAATGAGAATCCTTCCCATAGAATCAAAGATATTTGCATGCTTAGTCCTTAGTTGATGAACTGCTTGAAAGGATTAGGAAACATAGCCTTGGAGTAGAGAGATGCATACTGGTTCTTAGAGGAGGTGCTGCTGGGAGTGCGCTTTGAGATTCTAAAATGCGATGCCCAGTATTTTTCACTCCTCTGTTGTATGCGGATCAGGATGTAACACTCTCAACTGCTGTGAAATACTTGTTTAACTATGCAAAGATGTGCTGCAGTTATTTATGTTGTGGAATACTTGTTTAACTAGATGTATTGCATTTGTTTAATTATGTAAAGACTGGCTGTTAGGAAGAATTCGTAGGCAGTACTCAATTCAACTGCCATTCCTTAAAGCTTAATAAAGAGAATTTCAGGACACAGAGATCCCATCATAAAAACACGGGCTTCCGGATTTTCATTCCAGAAATACAATTTGTCAGTTTTACTCCCATACAAATAAAAAGCTGTGGAACAGATGCTCAAAATGGAATATGAACTAAATTTTCTTAAGGATTACTTTTGTTCCTTTACTTTCAGAGTGTGTTCAAGGAGAAACAATGAGTCTAGTTGGAGAGTTAGAGGTTTATCATGGAAGGAGAAAAGCCAACAGGAACAGAACAGCGATTTATCATTAGACTTGTCTTAATGGTTGCCTATGAATGTGATTTTCTTCTAAGCAGCTCTAAAAGTTCTGAGAAGAGGTGCGTTAACCTGTCCCCTGAGTCTGATCCGGTCCCCCTGGGTCCGATGATCTACCATGACTGTCAATATGCTAGCCAACGAGTATTAGTCAGAGACTGGCTAAAGCCTTTGTCATGATAGTGTTTCTAAATCTTCCCAGTGGAGAGCTGAGAATCAAAAATTCATTCTCTTTTATAGACAGTCATGTGGTAATAGATATTTGAAGACAGCGCTCTAATTGCTGAGGTGGTGGATCAAGTCCATTTTACCCCAACCCCTGCCAGTGTAACATCTGTTAAATTTATTGGCTCTCCCCCAATATGACTGTGCCGAGTTGATTAACTAAGCATGTAGACCTTCCAATTTGGTGACTCAAGAGAGCCCATATATCACTTAGCACATCAGAAACCGTGTTCAATTGCTTTTGCCTTCATTTATTACCCCCTAGGACAGAAATGACTCTTAGCATTCCTGATTAAAACACTGTGACCATGCTTTAAGTTTAATTGTATACATTGCCAGTTAATAGCATGCACTTCCCTTGGGCATAAACTTTTCAATCTCATTGAGATTGGCTCTGTGCTATGACAGGGGCTCTAGTCTGAGGAAAATACTTGTCACATTTTTGGTCTCTAGTTATACAATGTGTTTCTGGAATTCATAGGAAGAGACAATGCTACTTAATTTTAAAAACATCATCCTTAGAAAATATTTAATTCCATTGAAAATGATGTAAATTTGACAACTGTTCTGTAAAAAAAGCAGGACTATTTTAGGGACTAGTCAGGCAAGTTGGAGCTGATGTAAATAATTCTGGAAAGTGTATGTGGCCAATTACAAATGATAGGGTCTTAGAAATTGAGCACATGCAAATTTGATGAAAAATAATGAAATATTAAGTGATTGGAGAACATTAAGTACAGTAATTAAAATATTATCGAATATTCCCAGAACTTCATTGAAAGATTAATTAAATTTATATTGATTACCAACAAGTGCTGTGTTAAAATAGAATTTTGAAAAAAAAATAAATAGCCATGACTTATTTATGCAAAAAATGCTTTGTTAATTTTTTAATAATTTCCTTTGTTATAAAAAGATAAGTACTAGGAGAGTTAGGATTGTCAAATCAAATTTCTATCAAGAAACTTCTAGTTAAAGAGACTTCCAGGAACATGCTTTTCTCATCAAACAATAGAGGGTTATCATAAAAATGAGACCAGAGAGACAAAAAATTGATTAAGATGTAATTTAAGCAATTGTACATGGAGAACAAATGGTCTGTACCCATATTTCCAAATACAACCAACTTGAAAATCTACAAAAGAGGTGATAATAGTGACACAAAATAGCTCTACTGGAATGGTAGGAAATTAACAATTAGGTTTGTTGTTTAAGATTTGACAAAGAGACCTTCCTTTCTTCAGCTGCTTTATTTAAATGAAATATAGGTGTAGGGTCTCATTTTTACCTAACGATTTATTTTAAAATTTACTTTGGTAATTTTTGCATTAATATCGTCATACATCAATTCTGTGTCAACAATAAAGCATGGAGGTGTTATATAAATGATGATTAATGCTAGCTAATACAACTTCTTATCTAAAGTCAAGACTGCTTTTTATCCTGGTATAGGGAAAACAGTGGCAACATATGGAAAACTATATGGAAAAACAGTGGCAATATCAACCAACCAACTGCTTGACGTCAAGCATTTTAATTTCAGTGAGGGTGTCAATGATAGTTTCCAAGTGATTAGACACATTTAGTGAACCCTGGAGACACGAAGAGCCCTTTAAGGTGTCGAAATGAAAAAATGGATTTTATTCTACTTACAGCTGCAGAGACTTTGTGCTAGAGAATGGAATGATCAAATTTTTCTCCTAAACATATCACTATAGGTGCAGTGTGAAAAATTGGTATCTACAGAGTTAGGATGAAAATAGTTCCCACTCAGGGGATCATGGCTCACTTAGAAAAGGGAAGCAGGTGATTGGAGTAAGGCGGTGGCCAGCAGTGCATGGGAGTGACTTCTGACATGGGAGTGGCAATACTTCCATGTATTTTTGATTATCAAGATGATGGAAATTACCGGTAGGCAGGGTGATGCTTAGATAAAGAAAAGGCAGGAGTAAGTTGTGACTACAAGGTTTCAGAGGAGAACAGCAGCACAATGTTGCTCCCTGGTTTCCGAAGTGGGGATTCCCTGGCCAATGGAGTGACCAAAGATCTGTGATTTGGATATGTTAAGCTTGAGTTATCCATTAGATAATAGAAAGAATATACTGAGTCTGGACAGTTGTAAAATTACAACTCAGGGAAAAAACCAAATCCAGAAACACATTTTCTGTTTGTCAGGGCACATGTACTTTGTAAAGTCACAGGGCTGGGTAAGCTAAACCCTGCTGTCATTTAAAGTAATAATGAATCTAACTGTCCTGAAGTGGGAAAGAGGCATAGAAATCACCAATGGGTGTCTCAGAGGAGTGGCCAGTGAAATAAGTAAAGCAAAGTCTGGGAATGATACTCTGAGTTCTGATAATTATTACTGGATGAAGCTACAATGAAATTCACAGGGGAGGTGGTCTGAACAAGAGCACCAAGCACACTTAAACGTACCCCAACCTTAGGAATTGGGTTGGAGCAAAGTTGTGAAGAAGGATGATCCTAGCCTCCATAGTTTGTTATGAAAAGATTTTTTTTTCTTCTGAAGTTGCCTGGATCACTCATTGAAAAAGTATATTAACATGGGGGGTTTGACCTATTTAATAGAAGATGCCCTTCTTTAACTTGAGCTGAGGTGTGGAAAGGAAAGATAAGAGATTCCATACCTATTTTTAGGAGGTTGTAAGGAGATGGTGTTTCGGGTTAAAGATGACAGCAGCTTGGTGCAGGAGGCATGTAGGTCTTTGTTCTCACAGATAATCACTAGGGAAACCAGTAATGTTAAACACACAGGATTGCCGCTTCAAAGAGAGATATGTATAGCCTATTTTCTGCTCAGAGAAGTCTGACAGATAATGTTAATAGCCTGGTAACCTTTGAGCAATCTGTGTGGTCAGACCATATCGGATCCCCTAGACTCTTAAGTTGAGTTTGTCTCAATCTATAGCATTACCCTCTTCCAGACTCTTATCTTGAACCTGTTTGCTTAGTTTAATCTATAGAACCTATCTTCATAGAAGATGTCACTCAGTTTACAAAGGATCGATGCAGTCATGTCCTATTTGTGTGTGTGTGTGTTTGTGTGTGTGTGTGTGTGTGTGTGTGTGTGGTGTGCACACAGTATTGAGTTAATTATCAGCAGGATACCTATCTCAAGTTGTGCTATACTTAAATATACCTAAAATAAACTATTTGAGGTTGAAGTTTGGACCAACACCAGCTACTGAGTCACGTTGAGCAAAACTACCTTCTTACCTCCTGTGGATCATTGCCCTGTTTGATTCAGCGTTTATGAAGACTCCTGCTATTTGGTTATACAAGGGGAGACATTCTGAAATGACTGGCCCTACTTGGGATAGACAACTTCACCTATGTCTGGTTTATTTGAAGATGAATTGGGTTTGGCCATTTCAGCACAAAAAGTGGTTTTCTAAATATAAGGTTGAATAAATCATCATGATTTATTGATATAAATTAAAATCTTCTAAGAAAGAGATTAAAGTCTTCCTTGAATTTAATGAAAATAAAGAGACAACATACTCAAACCTATGGGACACGATGAAAGCAGTGCTAAGAGGAAAATTCAAAGCACTAAGTGCCCACTTAAAGAAAACGGAGAATGCATACATTGGGGACTTAACAACACACCTGAAAGCTCTAGAAAAAAAAGAAGCAGACTCACCCAGGAGAA
>NC_022009.1:6763140-6772042 GCF_000317375.1 Microtus ochrogaster | reverse complement strand
AGAGTCGTTGCCAAATTCCTTTTATGAAGCTACAGTTACTCTGATACCAAAACCTCACAAAGACTCAACCAAGAAAGAGAATTATAGGCCAATTTCACTCATGAACATCGACGCAAAAATCCTCAACAAAATACTGGCAAACCGAATCCAAGAACATATTACCTAACTCTTACATCTATTATTTTCCATTTTACCACAAGGCTCATGGTTTGTTACCTCTTCCTTCTTGGGCAGCTACATGGCGTCTTTCTCCTTTGCCAGATACATGGCATCTCTTTGATTACGCCTACTTTCTCTATGCATCTGTGTTTGGATTTCCCACCTGACTTTGCTAAGCCATTGGCCAAAACAGCTTCTTTATTAACCAATGGCAATAAAGCATATTCATATCTTATAGGGGGAATTCTACATTATATATGTATATATATGTGTTATTATATTATATTATATTATATTATATTATATTATATTATATTATATTATATATTACTATATACACATATCTACTTACACACATGTAAATATGAACAATGGAGTGAGCCCTTAATACAGCTATATGACTAATGAAGAGTGATTGAGCTCACCATGACCCTATGAGAAATGAACACTTTTTGTTTCTTATATTATTTTTACTGAATTTTATATGTGTGTGTATGCGTGTGTGTTTTGCCTACATGTATGTAAGTATGTGCACCACATGTGTGTGTAGAGCATGCAAAGGCCAGGTCAGGGACTCAGATTCTCAGTAACTAGAGTTAAGGGCAGTTGTGAGCCACCATGTAAATGCTGGAAGCTGAATTCAGATCCTCTGCAAGTTCAGTAAGTGCTCTTGATTGCTGAGTCAGCTCTCCAGCCCTGGAACAGAGCATAACTAAGACTAAAAGTGACTATCCTTCTAAACTACCCAGTGTGAGTAGAATAGCATACTCCTGAAACAAGACGTAGGCTATGTTAACCTGAAATTATTTTCCTTGTATCTTCTGGATCTCATCAGCAATAAATGCTCTTACTCCTCAAATATATTTTCAACTTATGAAACTATCATTTTAATCTTAGAGTTAATTCATAGCAAAATATATAAAATAATATTTATTCAGAAAATGCTCAGATTATTCTCATTTATCACCTCAATACTTTCCTTCATGGTAAAAGTACATCTATCACTTATAGGTTGACATAGACCATAACTTATATGTTGAGAAACATGAATCAAAATTGGCAAATGTCAGATTTTTCTATTTTAATTTTTTTCTTAATTTGAAATGTCTTATGGAAACAAAGGATGTCAGGACATAAATTAATTTTTACTTTCCTTGCTCATGAAAACATAATTTGTAGCAACTTTCCTGAGAGGTAAATACGTTTCAGCACTGCACCTCAATATTTATATTTGTTTTTGAGATATGCTTAGAAGTACTGCAGTTGTTGACAGTAATTGATATTGTTTGTGTAAAAAGAATAAGTACTATCAAATAAATTGTTACTCCCCAAATTTTCAGCTATAATAACTCCTATCAGTAATTAATTACTTGTAATCAAAATCGAAATTTGAAAGAATGAAGCCTCCTAATAAGATATTCCCAGGGAAGAATATTAGAAATATTTACAATGAGCTTTTTGAAGTAAGCAGTAAGTTGGGTGGGTACTGTTATACATTAATTTTTCTTTCTTTTCTAAAAGTTTCAGATAAATAACTTCCTTCTGCTTGAATGTTTTTTATTCAAAAAGAAAATATAGTCTGATTGTTTAGAGATGCTAAGAACCTGACCAGCATTTTTTTAAAACTGGTTTCACTCTGGGACTCCAAGGAATCCTGGAATTAGAAAATGATAGTCAAAAGCTTGGGTCAGGAGGGCTCTGAGGTATGATGTTTTTTAAGATCACAGCTGTGATCTTCAAGTGGGGAAGAAGTCAGTAAAGACCATGAGGCAGGATAATTACCGGGAGCTCAGAATCCCTCTAGTTCAGTGGTTCTCTACCTTCCTATTGCTACAGATCTTTGGGACAGGTCCTCTTGCGGCAGTTACCAACAACCATAAAATTATTTTCACCTCTACTTCATTACTGTAATTTTGTTACTGTTCTGAATCATGTTACTGTGTTTTCCAGTGGTCTTAGGTGAGGGCCGTGATAGGGTCATTTGACTCTCAAAGGGATCCTGACCCACAGGTTGGAAATTACTGCTCTAGTTCCTCTTTTTCAAGGTACATGCTTGCACAGTAAGCAAAATACCTGGGATATTTGATCACGGCTATATAGGGAAACTGTCAAGCTCCAGGCCCCAGCCTCAGACACCTGGAGCCCTGGGCACCATTCCATTGCTGGCTTTGCCAATTTTGACTGTGGCATGGAAGAAAAGATCATTACTTTTTGTTCTTTGCACAGAACCCTGAAGGGCCTGTGACCCTACCTGGTCCCTGGTAATGCTGTGAGTTTACTTTTTATAAAACACAGAACCCTAAAACAAAGCTTCACTAATGTGAACTATTATGCACCACATTATTAGAAATTAGAAATATGTGGAATGTATGATTTGCTGTATCCAGAGTGATAAAATTGACTGCTTTTCATAGACCCTTTTATATAATACATTTTCAGGAAGCCAAGTGTGATGGATATTTTTGATTGTCAACTTGATGACATCTGGAATTCACTAAAACCCATGGGTCTGAATACATCCATGATGGAATTTTTCGGAATTAAATCATTTGATGTGGAAAAAACACTTTTAATTTGGATCTTTTGAGGTGAGAAGATCTACCTTTAATCTGGTTCACAGCTTCTGATGGCAGCCTATATAAAGGACATAGAAGAAGGAAGCCCCCTCCTTTTGCCTGCTTGCCCTCAATCTCCCTGGCAAGTCCATTCCTTCACTGGCATTAGAGCCTACTTCTTCAGGATTCAGATGGAGATATGTATACGTATATAGATAATGTACATAATATTATATATATTTAATATATATAATATTTATACTCAAGACCATAGAGACATCTGGCCTCGTCATCTGAACAACTACTCTTGAAATTTGTCTAGGTATACTGTCATTGCTGGATTAGCTGAACCACAGCCTGTAAGCCACTCTAATAAATCTACTGTATATAAACTCATTCTGTCATTTCTGTATCTCTGGAGAACCCTGGCACTAGAAGTGGTTCTAGAGCAAAAGCAGCACAATGGATGACATTGTAAGTGTCTGGAACATGCTTCCTAAAGCCTCTCTGGTAACAGCCCTCTCTGAAGCTCAGAGAATATTGAAAGACCACAGTGTGAACTATATTACAAGCGTAAGAAGATAAATTTGATTATCCTGACTCACCAGTCATGATAGGCAATGGATTTGGTGGGCCCTCATATACAACTCTTGAGAGTTCATAGAAACATAAGGAAAATGATGATGTTGGTCCATTGTTCCTAACATCTCTGGTTAAATTTACAAAGGAAAAGAATGTGTTGCAGGACAAAAAATTAATCAATTTCTAGCATCTCAGAATAAGGGGAAGAACATCAGGGAACTGAGTGATAAAATTGACCGGCTTCAGATTCTCATAAACAGTCTAAAGGTTGCTAAGTGTGCCCTGGAAGAGAATTTTCCCTCCAAGAGTCACAGAGCTCAAGAAGTGGAAAATCAAACTGAAGCCCTCATTATAAGGTTGGCTGAATTACAAAAGAAAATGAAGTACCAGCCTCAGAGGGTGTTAGAGGTTAAGGTAGCAGCTTTAATTGGTAAAGAATGTAATTCTGTACCTTGGAATGGAGATGTGTGGAAGGACCCTATTGAGGGTGAGAACTTTGAATCCTCGGGTTCTCAAGGGTTTATTTCACCTAAGGAGGTTGTCTCTATACCTTCAGCAGAAGACGTACCGCCATCCCCACTTCTGAAATATTTCTTTTTTTATTTTTATTCTTGACTTGAGGAAATTAGTCCTTTACTGTCTGCTAAACCAGCAGTGATCCCTGAAGGAGATGCCAGGAAAGACAACTGTAATATCCTCCAGGACTCACCAGTATTTGTCTCTAGTCTTAAGGCTAGGTAGGTTCCTAAAGGGGAGGCAGAAAGTATAGCCAAGAAGAGGTGTACTACAGTAAAAACTTAAATGAGTTTGCTATTTCATTCAAACAGATGCCTGGGGAATATGTGTGAGAATAGATTTTAAGGGAATTTAATTCAATTTTAATAAAATAATGGTGGAAAGACCAAAGTTGGATCTGGTAAGTTTATTGATATGGGTCTTTGATTGTAGATTCTAGTTTTAATATTAAACTTGAATAGTTAAAAAATGTGTCAAAAGTTTGTCTGAATGTTTAGCTGAAGAATTTGACAAAAGATGTCCTATTCAAAAGGAGTTGGAGACGCCTGATATATCTTGGATTAGTGTTGATGAAGTAATTTTAAGGCTCAAGTAAATTGCAATGTTGGAGTTGGGGACACCATGTAAAACCTAATGCTTTTAACAATGGGAGGTCCCACAAGATACGCTCTTCATTGATCCTCTAAGATGCAAAATGAAGAGGGGCACAAGTGACATTAAGAAGTTGTCCAACTACCCATGATTTCTTGTTACAAGAAACTTGCACCTATATCCTCATGGGATGTGCCTTATGATCGGTTGACCAAAGAGGAGAAGACTGAGTAGGGCCTGGTTTACTGATGGTTCTGCACATTATTCAAACACCACCCAGAAGTGGACAGCTTCAGCATTCCAAGCCCCTTCTGGAACAACCCTAAAAGATACCAGAAAAGGGAAATCTTCACAGTGGGCAGAACCTTGGGTAGTACAATGGTCATATATTTTGTTTGGAAGGAGACATGGCCAGACATGTGATTATCCCACTGATTTATGGATTGGCTGGATGGTCAGAGACTTGGGAAGAGCTTGATTGGTTAATCTGTGACAACGACATCTGGGGAAGAAGTAAATGGATAGATCTCTCCCAATGGATGAAGGATGTAGATGCTTGTGTCCTATGTATATGCTCATCAAAAGGTGACATCAACAGAGAAGTTCAATAATCAAGTAGATAGGATGACCGATTATGTGGACAGTCTGCCTCTTTTCAGCCTGCCCGACATGCCAGAAGAGGGCACCAGATCTCATTTTAGAAGTGACCATGGTGGCAGAAATGGGGTCATGCATGGGCTAAATAATATGGACTTCTACTCATCAAGACTGAGCTAGCTACAGCTGTTGCTAAGTGCTAGATCTGCCAACAGCAGAGACCAACACTGAGCCCCAGATATGATACCATTTCCTGGGGTGAGCAGAAAGTTACCTGGTGGCAGGTTGACTACATTTGACCGCTTCCTCTGTGGAAGGGACAGTGTTTTGTCCTTACTGGAGCAGATATTTACTCTGGTTATGGATTTGCCTTTCTTGCACCTAATGCTTCTCTTTAAACCACCATCTGTGATAAGATGCCTTATCGATCTTCATGGCATTCCACACAGTGTTGCTTTTGATCAAGAGACTCACGGCACAGCCGAGAAGTACAAATGTAGACCTACAATCCTGAAATCCACTGGTTTGTAGCATGTTTCCCACCATCCTGAAGCAGGTGGCCTAATAGAACTAGAGACTAGCCTTTTTAAGATATAGTTACAGTGCCAAAAAGTTGGTAAAGCCCAGGGTTATGGGATAGGATTAAACACGTTGAATCAGGACTCTGTATGCAGTACGGTTTCTCCCATAACCAGGATCCATGAAGGAATCCAGGGTGAGCAAAGGGAATAGTTCTACTCACTATCACCCCTACTTTCCCATTGCTTGCTTGACCTCACTCTCACTGTCAAGTCCATTCCTTCACTGACATTAAAGCCTACTTCTTCAGGATTCCAGCATCTACTGGAGATCAACTGAGACACCCAGCCTCGTGGACTGAACAACTATTGGATTCTTGGACTTTTGTTTGGTAGACAACTACCATTGAACTAGCTGTACCACAGCTTGTAGGACAGACTAATAGACTCCTTTACATATACATAGTGTGTTTTTTCATTATACATTCTATCAGTTATGTTTCTCAGAGAACACTTACTAATAAACTAATAAACTAAGTAATAAAAAGCAACTGAAAATAAAAATGATTCTAAATATATTACTTACATATAGAAATATGGGTAATATGGTCTGAGGTAAGAGGAGAGAGACCAAAGTTGACAAAGATCTTAGATTGAACCACTAGAAAAGACTGAAACTTGTTCATTATTTCATAACTTGACATGAAGCAGAGTACAGAAAATATACTAGTCTGCTGCGCACACCACTCCCCCGTGTCTGTGCTCGGTGTGCTAGCACACAGTTCCTGAGCTTCCGGCAAGGGGCTGGAGGTTAGAATACACAGACACACACAGAGAGACAGCGACACAGGTCATCCTTGAATTCCCCAAGAATGCCCCCTTTATTGTGTTCAGGGGCAGATTATATAGAGATAGCCATGCCCCAGCCAAACCCACCAGAAACCACTCTCCTGCCATCAGGAACTTCTGAGGATCTCATGCTCAGAGCAGCTGTAGGCACTCAGATCAGGGGATTACAAGAAATTCAGGATCTGGGGTCTCACTGCTCCCAACACTAGTCCATCATTCTAAGTTTTCAATAAAAATATGAATAGAATGTAAACCACTCAGAGGATATGTATTTGTACATAATTTTGATCCTGATTAAGCTTTAGAAAATCATATGGAAGAAAGAGTGAAAGTGTAGCTCAATGGACCGGCCTTTGCCAAACTTGCAAGGTTTGGACTCGGTCCTCAACAATGCCATAAAAAGGACACAAAAAAAGGTAAGAATTTTTTTCTTTAATTCTAGTTTGTTTCTTTTAAAGAACACACACACACACACACACACACACACACACACACACACACACACGTACACACAATGTCTGCCTGCATGTACACCTGCCTACCAGAAGAGGGCAACAGATCTCAATACAGGTGGTTGTGAGCCACCATTTGGTTACTGACAATTGAACTCAGGTCCTCTGGAAGAGCAGTTAGTTAGTGCTCTTAATCACTGAGTCATCTCTCCAGCCCCCAAAAGAAATGTTTTTACTGAGATGAAGAACTTATGCACTTAATTTTTATTTCAATATTAGTTGAGAAATCACAATTTGAACTGGTTAAAGGATTTTCTCCCCTTCCATCAAAATAAATTCTCATAACTTTCTATAATTCACGTGCTATTTCAAGAGCTTCACAGTGAATACATGGTTCTTTACAGACTACTGCAATGGCTTTGTAATATAAGCTTGATATTTACTTAGTACTTAGTGAGTTTAAGTGATGGGTAATGGAACTGTGGGATAACAGAGTTTATTTGGAAGCTACTGAACAAGTCCTCAGTCTCCAGGGACTTGTTGTTAAGCCACTGTCCTGCTACTTGGTCTTGCTTTTAGTCTTTCCAGTGCCCCATCCCTGGGTTAGGAAAGCAGATGAGGCTGAAGTGAGAGGAACAGCTCCTGATAACTTGTTGGTGATCCAGTGGCAGGTTAGCAGCTTCAGTCTGACCCTGTGCCTATGGATTTACGATATTAAATATGGAAGTCTCTGCAAGGTTAGGACTTAAACCTAGGCAGAAAGAAAAGGAGAACTTGGGGACATATGTAGCAATGCCACCTCCACAAATTTACAAAGACTAATTACAACTGTTTTAGCTTAAACAGTAGTTATAAGCGGTCCCTTGCGTATCACATCCAGAGCAACCTACAAGTACGTAAATATGGGGGGCTTTTGTTCACTAAAACTGAACCAGGATAATCCTACCCCCATCTCTGTCTCCCTGGTTTCACAGTTGATTTTAACATGCATAGTATTTGAAGCATTTGTTATCGGTGGTCAAAAGTATCCATTTTTATAGTTTTCTTAATGGAATAGGTTTGATATTTAGGTTGAGAGTTCTAGAAAATGGTGCCACAGTTCTAGAGCTTTAGGGTCAGAGTTCTTGCCCAGAGTGTGTGGCCTCTCCATTTATTCTTAACACCATAAATAAAAAAGACCACACAGAAGCAACAGACAACAAAAGAATCTTGAACAAGGCTCAAACATAAAATGATATTTTCTTTAAGGATCTTTTCAACTATAGAGAACTTAAAAGAAAACTTTTTTTATATGTCTGCAAGAAGCTCATCATGTGAGCTCATCAAACTCAGGGGGGGGGGAGAATTCCAGAAGCATTTTTAAGGTGCTTTTTTAAAGGTTTAATACAATAGCTTTAAAAAATTTATTGATTTAAGTGTGTTTTTTAATGTTCTCATTTTTGAGAATTTCATGCATATGACTTCACAAATACAATTGGTTTTCATCATATTTGCCTGTACTCACCCTCACTGCTCCCAGATCTCCACTCTACTACGACCTCTCCAGTCTCTTCATGGGTGATTCTACAACAACATATGCCTTACATCAGTAGTTTGTAAATATCTCAAAACCAAACAGGACCTCCTCAAAAGTCAGGGTTTCTCTATAATAAAGAGTTTTTCTATGTTGTTCTATTTTACTGATGTGAGGAACATAAGATTTCACCCTAGTTTTGAGCATGAATGGACCAGAGTAAGTTTGATCGAACTAAGTACAAAACAAACAAACAAACAAAAAACGAAACTGAAAGTGTTTTAGGCAGAATGTGGTGGTGCATGCCGGTAGTTCCAGCACTTCACAGGTAAAGGCAGGGGAATCAAGAGTTCATGGCCAGCTTCTGCTACATAGTGAGTATGAGATCAGTCTGGAATAGAAGAGAATGATTCAAATAAATAAATAACAGCAAACCCCCAAAAAACCTAAATATTTTCTTTGTATAAACAAACATTTCTCTTTAAATTATTTTTAAAATTTAGCATATATATATATATTAAAGTGGCATCTATCTATCTATCTATTATCTATCTATCTATCTATCTATCT
>NC_022009.1:6751663-6762454 GCF_000317375.1 Microtus ochrogaster | reverse complement strand
TATCATCTATCTATCATCTATCTATCATCTATCTATCTATCTATCTATCTATCTATCTATCTATCTATCTATCTATCTATCTATCATCTATCTGTGTAAACAGTGTGCTAGCCCCTGATTTTCCCCTTTTGTGTCACCCCAGCCACTCCATTCACTGGTCCCCTTCCTCTTCCACTATGAGATATTTTTTTATTGAAAATTTCCACCTCCTCCCCTCCTCCCACTACCCTCTCCTCCTCCCCTCCCCCTCCCTTTCCAGTCCAAGGAGCATTCAGGGTTCCTTACCCTATGGAAAGTAAGAAAAAATGTTCTTTTTTTAAATCAAGTTGCAGGGCACCATCTATCAGAGTAAGGAAGTTAAGGTTTCGGAGCTCCGAGCAGCTGATCATATGATATCCATAGTCAAAAACAGAGAGAGATAAATACGTGCATGATACACACCTGGCTTTCTCCATGAAGTAGTCTTTATTCATACTTTAACGATATCATGTATGTACATAATATATCTAATTTTATTAACCTCCAACTTGTGTCTTGCACTCCTCCAAGATATAGCTAATGTAACCCCTCTCATCTTCATGACCTACCCTGATTTTTTTTTTAATTTTAACTCACTGAGCTCATTTGGTGTTGCCTGCTGGAATACTGGCTGATCTTGTTCTTGAGCAGGTAACCATAGTTGCAGTGAGGTCATCTTTGAAATGGGCATACCATTTCCAGAAGACAGTCCCTTACAGTTCTCCTCCACATCCTCTGTCTCCTACACTCTCTCTCTTGCTCCTTCTGCCACTTTCCTTGAACCCCGGGAGTGGCGGCGATATACTATACATGTGCCAGTTAGGGCTGAGAACTCCATACTCACTTACTTGTATCACTTTCACCAGTTAGGAGTCACGGCATTAACTGCTGTGCACTGTAGAAAGAAGATTCCATAGCCAAGAGTGAAAGCCTCACTAATGCACACATTATACGTGTAGATATCTAAGAAGTCAGTTTTTCCACATACCCATTTAGTAAAACTACAATGGGTTGCCCTCTCTCCTGAGGGCCTATGACTTTGCTAAGGCATGGGCTGTTGACTAGGTTTACGGTACTAAGCATGGATTCAGTTCTGTAGAGAGTCCTCCAATCACATAAGAAAGCTATTGGTTGCGCCCATGAACTTCAGGCCACTATGGCACTACTGTGCACATCCCACCTGACCGGTCATTACTGTAGCTGTTAGGGTTCACTACCGGTAATTATGATTCTGTCTCTCCGCAGGCAGCATGGCACCTTTTAGCACTAGGAAAACTATCCAAGAGGGACTAAGTGTGACTTTGACTTTTCTGTGTTTCACAGCCAGAATGCTGTGTCTTTCATTTAACTTTAATGGGAAATCCAGTGCAATGGCAACAACTAGTGTAGTTTGGGGGGAAGTTCTGGGGCATCTGTGACTGATGGCCAGAAAGGGGATTATCTCACACCTGGGACTGAAATTTTCATTTAATAACTTGTGTCTTGGGGAAAACATTGTCTACCCATGCAGGGTACCTATGTTTGTCCTTTTAAAATGAACCTACAAAGTAGTGGGTTTCTGTTAAAGCACATTTTGGATGTGATATTAGGAATATTCTGGAAAGATACAAAGAAATCCTCATTAAATCTTGTCATTTTTTCTTGTGCTGTCCTTGGCTCTAAGATTTTGGGACATGATAAAATCAGTTATGGTCATAGTCTTTGTGACCTTCCTGGACTTATGGTATCAGTCTAATGGCTCATAGTCACACTATGTAAGATAGTGGCCGTTGGTATTACTCAGAGAGAAGATAGGGGAATCCAAAGAAGATGAACAAAATGAATTAGACAAATAAATAAATAAACATGATGAAATTTAAAAAGAACAAAAATGCACACACTAAAAAGCTGTTCACCCTTTGCCACATCTCTTCTTATCTTCAATGAGCAATAAACTCATGTTCGTTCATTAGCATGGGCTTCATTCTATTTTAGGAAAGCATATTGACTTACGGAAAACAGCAAGGGTAACCTGCCTCTTCAGAGTTTTCTTCCATTAGTGTGACGGTGATGATTTAAGTCTGTTATAAAGTTTAGTCAGTAATTCTTTTCAAGGCAAATATATAAATATTAAAAATAAAACTGCTTTATTTTGACTTTCATACACTATATGCTTTAAATGTTATTTTGATAATCTCTTCAGCAGCTTTTCTAGTATTTGCTAGTTAGCCTAATTGTGTTTCGAGAAAGGCATTGTTACTGATGACTTAACTTTGTTAAATGCTTTTTATGGCAATGTCATAGAAACACTAAAAAATTAATATACTTTAAGATTTCTATGAGAGGGAACAAGATGTAATTTACAATGAAGTAAATTTTGCTGTTATTATTGTGTGTGTGTGTGTGTGTGTGTGTGTAAAACAGTATGACCAAATAAATATGCTATTTTTATTTTTATTTTTATTTATTTATTTTTTTTTTTGCTTTTTTCGAGACAGGGTTTCTCTGTAGCTTTGGAGCCTGTCCTGGAACTAGCTCTATAGACCAGGCTGGTCTCGAACTCACAGAGATCCACCTGCCTCTGCCTCCCGAGTGCTGGGATTAAAGGCGTGCGCCACCATCGCCCGGCTAAATATGTTATTTTTAGTCTAGAATAAATACTAGAAAGTAATTGGTCAGCTATAATATATGTTCTATGGGAAAACAATTAATTTGGTCATTCTAACTTAGAAGACATTTGCTGGTAATTTTGAGAGTATTAGAACTGTGTCTGAGTAAAAGACCAGCTGAAGATGTAGACGGTGGTGCTTGCGAGGCAATGCACCATTTAGCTTTCATTGGGAAGACAAGAATATTGTTGTGCAGTGGACTGGAGGGAACTTGAATTAGTTCAGTCAATTAAGTCATGATTAATTTATGTTAGATCCTGTTCTCTTGAGTTTATAAAAGCGAAGACTTTAGTTAACCAGCAGCATTTAGTTTAATAAAAGTAAAGTCTTTAAAAATGAATTCTGCAGAGAAAAAAAAATCTACCACTGACATGATCAATAGAGATCAAGAATTGCCTTTTAATTTGTGCCAGGAGAAGTTTGAATGAATTAAGAGATTAATAACAACAGAGTTACTCCTTTCAAATGGATAGCCAAATTTCCCAGATCATTATTAGCACGGCTTATACCGTGACTCCTTCCCTGCCGCGTGGTACATTTCAAGTATACAAGAGAGCAAAGGCTTTCCTTGCAGAAGGACCTGCTGCTAATGATAAGTCCGTGTTGTCTCTGGGTCTAAATAGAAACAGTCAATTGCTAGCACCTTCAGTCAAAAATGCTTCTGCAGAGGCTGTGAGCAGATTGTGATTACTCTAATTATCCTTCTGAACATAATGCATGAGTCTAATGGGCTTTTGTGTGTATGTACGGTATTTAGAGAGAAATGTAGCTGAATGCCTAGCTGAGTTCCTAAGCCGCAAGGAAAATAATAGAGATTTGCCCTGTTCAACAGAAAGAGCAGAACTTAATCTTAGGGAAAATGCCTAGCTTTGCTCACAGAGTGGCTCAGATAGTTGTACACAGAATTTGATCGAAGGCTAGTGTTGCATTTGGGAGAAATCTTTCAAGAGAGTAAATGAAGGAGATGCCTTTAGGGCTACCCTCATAGATAGTGAAGAGAAGCTACGAAGCTGGCTACACTCATGTAGGTCTTTTAAAGCATTGAATAAATCCCACCAATGCCATCTGAATTCTAAAATTATTGCTATCGTGTAGTATTAATTTTGATAGAACTACCGCAGCGTGAGGCACTGAGTGAGCAGATGTTGTCAGATTAAACATGATGCTTCCATGAATAGTACGTGTGGATACTGCAGAGCGAGAATGTAGAACTTGGAGGCAGCCTCCTTGGCCTTCAGTTCTCTTGGACTCCTTTCCCCCTCGCTCCGGGTATAGCTCCGGGTATCGCGACGTGTTTTCCAGGTTGACCTTGAATTCGCAATCCTCTCTTCTCCACCTCCTCTGTAGTTAAGCCTATAGGCTGTCCTGCTTAGTCATGCAATCTTGAACAATGTTGTAGGTTATTTGCCTCCAGTTTCCTTCATATGTTAAGTGGAGATGGTACTCATCAGCCCTTCTCAGACTGTCATACAGATTTCATGGGTTAATGAGAGTCAATCCGACCTGCAGGCAAAGCCCTTAGGAATTTGCCTGGCAAGGAGCAGACGCTCAGGGAATAGCAGTGCTAAGTAGCATACTGCCTTTCGTCACTCAGTCACTCAGTAGCACACTTGCTGATTGTATGAGATGGTATCTGCAAGGAGAACAAGGGTCAGTTGCAAGGCTGGAATGTAAAAGTACCTACGTCTAAATCCTTTGCTTTCTTCCTCATACAACAAACAATCAGATGGGACTAGCACCTGCCTGACTATCTTAAGCCATCTCCTGGATTCTATTTTTCTCCCATTCTCTGAGATACATACAGTTCAGGGCAAACCACACTGTGCCTTCCATGAAAAGGAAGACTAAGCGGAGATTTCTTCCTAAATAACTTCTCACATTTCACCTACATTTAAGCCATCAGCCACAAACATTACTTTAAAAAAATCCATGTAATACTGTTTTATGCATTCAAGATCACAGTTAGCATCTATATAAAATGTCTGTGCTTATAATGTTTGCCTTTCTTTTTATTCATTTATACTTATTTTACTTAGAGAGGATTGGTTACCATATTTGTGATATTTTTTAAACTGTTTTTCTATTTATTCCTAAGAACTCTGGTTAAGGATATAAGTGTCAGATATAAAGTAGCAGTTCAACAATCTGACAGTGGGAAAGACTCACTCCATGACTGTCAATGCCCAAGTGCTCACATTAGCCATCATGAACCACACGCTTCAAGTATCGATCAAGCATAGCCATCCGTCTTGCTAACAGCAGTGTGGCACTAAGCAAGAAAAGTCCCATTTTTGTGACATGTCATCTTTCATTGCCAGGATGAGATTTTTTTTCTTTCCCCAAACCGTCAATAGATAATGATACAGTGGCTTAAATGTGTCGTTTTCATCAGAAACTATGGTAGTTTCTATAGGTATAGAAAATCACCAGTGGCTTGTTCACACACAAGTACTTACTGGACCATGCAGGGAAAAAGGTTTTATTTTTTTTCTCCTTCTTTTTGACAACAATGGCACTTGTAGTATTAGGATCTTATAAGAAAACAAGGACTGGGAGGTAATGAAAGTGCTGTCATTTCCAGATTGGTTAGCTGGGAGGGTTGAATGGGGAGAGGAGGGAAGATTGAAGCAAGGGCAGGGGTATGGGGAGGGACAACTGACACTAACGGGCCACTACCGGGGTCCTTTGGAAACCCAGTACTGTGGAAAGTTCTTGAAATATGCACATACATGAAATCAATTTAAATGGAGTCGCCAAGTAGCAGAGAAGACAATCCCTCAACTCGACATCTTTTGCTACCAAGTATAATTTATTGTGTTAAGAATGGATTGCATCTAATTGAGTTGTTTTGCAAAAGTGCCCTATAGAAATACAGACCTTCTTATATGTTCATATATCCTAAGTTAAATTTAAAACAATACTAGGAGAATTTTTCATATTATTAAATATATTCCCAAAGTATTAATTTTTGATTAAACATTTTCTTAAAACTTCACACATACAAATAAAGTGCCTGGATCTACTCCACCTCCCATTCTCTTCCCTCTAGCTCTTCCCTTCCCTCCCACTTTTTCCTTCCAAGTTCATGTGCTCCTTCTCTCTCTATTTAAAAAATGTAATAATCACTGAGTCTATTTATTGCTGCTGTTAAGTACTCACATGTTGTGAGCACGGGTAGTTTTTCAGGGCCTATGTCCCTGAAAGTGACTCTCCCTCTTCCAGTAGCTTTCAGTTTTCAGTAGCTTTTCAGTTAGGGGTGGGACTTGCTAAGCCCATCCATGCAGGGACTTTGTCTAGTTTGATCTCGTACAGATCTTGTACATGTAGTCCCCCGGCATTCTGAGTTAGTGTGTCCAGCTGTGTTTTCCTATCCCACAGATACTTTCCACTATAACACCCATGGCTCTTACAATCTTTCACCCTCTTCCTCCATGATGATCCCTGAGCCTTGCAGAGAGATAGGGTAATATAGATGTCCCACTTGGAGATAATGACTCCATAGTGCCTTATTCTCTGCTCATTGACCAGTTAGTTGTTGGTCTCTCTGTTGTTCACTATCTACCAAGAAAGATAATGGCTGAAAGATATAGTAATCTACTGGTATATATGCAACATGTATTGCTATATACATTTAAAAGAATATAAGTGCTAGGTTTTCCTTTAGGGACTATGACTTAGTCATAAATAGTTTCTATTTTTTGGCCCAGTTAACAGTACCAGGTATGGGGGGTTCATCTTATGGTGTAGACTATAAATCCAATCAGAGTTATTATTTATTCTGATAACACTCCAAAGAGTATATATTGCCCATGAATAACAGGAATAGAAGGAGAACAATCCCAGTTCAAAGACTCAGAAAATATTTTTAACAAACTCATAGAAGAAAATTTTTCTAACCTTAAGAAGAACATTCTTATAATGGTACAGGAAGCTTAGAACATCAAATAGGCAGGACCAGAAAAAAATTCCTTTACTACACAATAATCAAAACTCTAAACATACAGAACAAAGAAAGAATATTAAAAGATGCAAGGGAGTTGGGTGGTGTTGGAACACACATTTAATCCCAGAACTTAGGGTAGCAGAGACAGGTAGTGGATCTCTGTGAGTTTGAGACCATCCTGGTCTACTTAGTGAGTTCTAGGTCAGCCAGAGCTACACATAGAAACTCTATCTCAAAAAAAAAACAAGAGCAGAAACAACAACAGCAAAAAATATAAGGGAAAAAAGCCAAGTAACATATAAAGGCAGGCCTATTTATTAGAGTTACATTCAACTTCTCACTGGAGACTCTAAAAGCCAGAATGGCCTGGAAAGATGTCTTGCAGACTCTAAGAGACCAGTCCAGACTATTGTACTCAGCAAAGCTTTCAACCACCATAGACAGAGAAAATAAGATATTCTATGAGAAAGTCAAATTTAAACAATATCTATCCACAAATTCAGCCCTATGAAAGGTGCTAGAAGAAAAATTCCAACCCAAGGAGGCTAACTACTCCAATGAAAGGACAGTTAATAAATAACCCTACACCATTAAAACCACACACACACACACACACACACACACACACACACACACACACACACGCACGCACACAAACACACCAGCATCAACATCAAAAAGTAAAAGGAATTAACAATCATTGCTCACTAATATCTCTCAGTGTGAATGGATTCAATTCTCCAATAAAACGACAGAAGTTAACAGAAGAGATAAAAAAAAAAAACAGGATCCATTCTTCTGCTGCATACAAGAAACAAACTTCAACATCTAAGGTACCTCAAAGTAAAGGTTTGGAAAAAATTTTCTAAGCAAATGAACTCAAGAAACAAACTGGTAAAGCTATTCTAATATCTAACAAAATGGACTTCCAACCAAAATTAATCAAAAGAGATGGGGATTAACACTTCATACTCATCAAAGGAAAAATTCACCAAGATGACTTTTCAATTCTCATCAACATCTATGCCCCCAAATGCTTACAAATTCATGTATATTGAATTCTCTTCTGGGTCAAGTCAGAAATAAAGAAAGAAATTGAAGTCTCCTAGAATTAAGTGAAAACTAATGTGTAACATACCCAAACTTATGGCAATCAATCTACCTCAAGACCCAGCTATAAGACTCTTGGGTCTATACACAAAGGATAGTCCATCCTACCACAAGAACACTTGCTCAACTATGTTCATTGCAGCTTTAGTCATAATAGCCAGAAACTGGAAACAACCCAGATGTCCTACAACCAAAGAATGGATAAATATAATTTGGTACATTTACATAATAGAGTATGACTCAGATGTTAAAAATAGTAACATCATGAAAGTTGCAGAAAATGGATGGGACTAGAAGAAATCATCCTGTGTGAGGTAATTCAGACCCAGAAAGACAAACAGTATGTGGAGCTCAGTAAATCCTGTGAAGGAGGGGGAGGAAGGATTTTAGGAGCCAGCGACATCACATGAAAACCCATAGAATCAACTAGCCTGGGCTAGAAACTGAACCAACAACTAGAAAACCTTCATGGGTCTAACTAAGGTCCTCTGCATTACATGTCACAATTGTGTAGATTGGTACTCTTGTGGGACTCCTAACACTGGGAGTGAGGGTTGTCTCTGACTCTTTTGCTGAATTTTGGAACTCTTTATCCCTCTTACTGGGTTGTCTAATCCATCCTTAATATGAGGAGATGTGCCTAGTCTTATTGCACTTTGATACACCATGTTTGCTTGATATTTCTGGTAGACGGCCTTTTCTGAAGGAAAATGACAGAGGAGTGTATCTGGAGGAGGGGGGAGGAGCTAGGAGGAGAGGAGGGAGAGGAGAATGTGGTCATGATATAATATATGAGAGAAGAAAAATTAAAACTGCATGAGTCCTCTCAATAGCAATATGATGGCTGATATTGTCAAATTAACAGGATCCTGAGTCACATAGTACACAAATCTTGGGATGTGTTTATGACAAATGTTCCGGATTATATTAGTTAAGTTTGGAAATTTACCCTAAATGTGTCTGGAGTACTCCATTGGTTCTTGATTGACTGCAAAAGAGAATGTGGTCTAAGCACCAGCATTCACCTTCATCTTTTTCCACTTCCTGAATGTCGATATTATATGTCCAACCATCTCATGTTCTGGCTATGTATTTTCTACCACAATGAGCTTCCTTATCTCAATCTAGAAGCCAAAATAAACCTTTTGTTGTGAAATATTATTTTAAGATGTGTTATTTGTTTATGCTGTGGAACATTTATTTATTGATACAAAGATGTGTTGCATTTATTTAACTCCATGAAGCTGTGTTACTTTGCCTGTCTAAAACACCTAATTGGTCTAATAAAGAGCTGACTAGCCAATAGCCAGGCAGGAGAAAGTATAGATGGGACTGGCAGACAGAAAGAATAAATAGAAAGAAATCTGGGGGAAAAAAAAATCAAGGAGCATAAAGAGTAGGGGCCAGCCACCTAGCTGCACAGCAAGTCATAGAATAAGAAGTAAAGAAAGATATATAGAAATAGAGAAAGATAAAATTTCAGAGGTAAAAGATATATGGCATAATTGTTAAGTAGCTTCAGGAAGTTCCTAAAACTGACCATAACACTATATCCCACCTTCTCCAGGAGTATGGAAAAGACAGCTGAAGGTCACTCTCAGACAAGCTAAATGGCGGGAAGATGCAGAAACCAGCCAATCTGCTTAGAAACTCTCAGATAAACTGAGCTGCCTTGACTCTTCAGGAAAGGACATTCCACAGGCTGCTGAGCAGCCTACAGCCTGTTTGCTATGCTCCAGGTTTCCAGGTCTTGTTGGCTTTCTTATATTAAGTTGCCTTTTTTTAGGTATTTTGTTACAGAGAAAAGTAATAAATACAAGTGTCTATAAAGTAAGGACTATTGTTGTCTCCATTTTATAGATGAAGCAGCTGAAGTATGTAAGGTCTGATTGTTAACTGTGACTTGAACCTGAATTCAAGTGAATTAATTCGAGCCCACTGCCTGATATTATTAATTAAATAATTAGTTTATAAGGCATGTGTATGTGTGTGCATTTGTGTTTGTGTGTGCAGTGTTTGTGGGAGCCTGAAAAAGGCATTGGATCCCTGTAGCTAGTGTTGTAGGTAACTGTGAGCTGCCCAACCTGGGTACTGGGAACTGAATTTGGGTTGTCAGCAAGAGCAGTGTGAACTTCTAACCCCTGAAGCATCTTTGCAACCCAATCACCTATAATTATGTTCTCCACGGGCAGTTTGCGTTTAACTCTTTCAGATAAAAAAGGTGGGTGATGAATTAGTCAACAGGCTTTGGCCGGTACAATTTCTGATGCTTTCACCAAGTAGGTTTTATCCAGGCTATAGCGGGATGGTTCAATACAGGAAATGAGTAAATGTAATCCACTATATGAATAAATGACAGGAAATACCACAGGTTTATTTCATTAGATTCAAAAAGAACCTCATAAGTCCAATATTCCTTTGTAATCAAATGTCTGAAGAGATTAAGGATACAAGGGACATAAATAAACACAAAAAATGTAATTTATACCAAGCTTATAGTTGTTATTAAAAAAATGGAAATGAACTGAAGTCCTACCACTAAATCAGTAGCAAGACAAGGTTGTCCACTCTCTCCATATTTATTATATATAGTACTGGAAATTTTTAATGTCTCTTTTTTTATTTTTCCATTCAAAAATTTTCACTTCCTCCCCTCCCATTCCATTTCAGCTCTCCCTATTACTCCTCTCCCTCCTCCTCCCTTCTTAAGAGAGGGCAGGGAACCTTGCCTTGTAGGAAGTCCTAGGCCTTCCCCCTATATTATAGTACTGGAATTTTAGCTAGGAAATTAAGACAGTTGAAATAGATGATGGAGAAAGACAGAATTAATATTGGCAGATGATTTTATAGTATGCCAAATTGCATTAAAAATTCCACTAGGGAACCTGTAAATTAATAAATATTTTCAGCTACATACAATATTATGTAAGTGGTTACATACAATATTTTTTTTATTTATTTTTTTATTGAGAAAAGGAAAAAAAACAAGTTTCCACCTCCTCCCAGCCTCCCATTTCCCTCCCCCTCCTCCCTCCCTTCCCCCCCTCCTCCAACCCTTCTCCCCCTCCCCCC
>NC_022009.1:6749823-6751028 GCF_000317375.1 Microtus ochrogaster | reverse complement strand
CAAATTTGTGGAATAATTCAAAGAGTATTAGAAAAACTCTTCTTGTTCAGTATGGTAGAATTCTGTGCCTTCAGTCATGAGGTTTTGTTTGGTTGCTTGGTCAGTCTGGGTTTTTTTCTGTTTTTGTTTTTGGTGGCGGTTGCTTGTTTTTTGTGTTTTGTATTTTTGGTTTTGTTCTGTGTGGTTTTGATTGATTTGAGTTTTTTGTTTTTTGTTGTAATAATGTTAATGACTCCTTCTGTTTAATAGGAGTGAGAGTTCTGTATAAATTGTAAAATAAACTTGAATTAACTTTTGTAAGCTGTACCTTTAGTTTATATTTTTGAATTTGGTAGAGTACACATTTTTAAAGTATGCGCTATGGATTGGTGTTCAAGTTATGTACATATGATTTTCTGAATTACCTTAGTGTCTGTTTATATATCCTCCTTTTTTTGCTATTTCTTTAATTAGATTATTTTCTCTATGCTGTTTATTAGAGTCTGATTTTCTCAAAGAACCATCTCTTTGTTTCATTGGTTCTCTGCATTATTCTCTTTTATACATTTAAGCATTCATTTTTATGATATCTTGCCATCTAACATTATTTCATGTGATTATATCTTTTTGTTATAGAGCTTTCAGGTATGCTAGTAAGTTGATAGTTTGTAAACTCTCCAGTTTCTTTATGAAGGTACTTAGTGATAGAAATTTCTTCTTGTATCCACTCTCACTGCTTCCCATAAATCTGGCTTTGTTAAATTTATTCTCATTTCATTTAATAAAACCTATAATTTCTCTCCTGAAAAAAAAAACAATTTCTGATGCTTATACGAGACACAATCTCACAGCAAAGTGTGTCATCCTCTGATTCTCACAGTCTCTGAAGTTCCTCTTCAGTCTGGTTCCCTGAACCTTAGGTGTGCCACTATTTGTAGGTGTGAATGTGGATTCTTTGCAGTCACTACTTTAGTGTCCTTCCATCTTTTTCTTTTCTTTTTTTTTTTTTTTTTGCAATTTACTTGTAGAACTCTTGCCTTTTTTTTTTTACTTTTTTTTAAATTTATTTATTTATTGAGGATTTCTGTCTCCTCCCCGCCACCACCTCCCATTTCCCTCCCCCTCCCCTGATTAAGTCCCTCTCCCTCATCAGCTTGAAGAGCCATCAGGGTTCCCTGACCTGTGGGAAGTCCAAGGACCGCCCACCTCCATCCAGGTTTAGTGAG
>NC_022009.1:6718079-6749033 GCF_000317375.1 Microtus ochrogaster | reverse complement strand
GAGGTAAGCCAGACCCAAAAAGAGGAACATGGGATGTACTCACTCATATTTGGTTTCTAGCCATAATTAAAGGACAGTGAGCTTATAATTCGCAAACTCTTGCCTTTTAATCCACTGTAATTGTTTGTGTCAAATTCATGAACATTTTCCATCTTAGTATGTCTAATGATGATTTGTTGCTTTCAAACTTGAAATTCTCTGCACTGTTTGCATGATTAATTATTTTTCTTTCTCGAAATTCTTGTTTTGCTTGTCTTCTGGAAAGCCATACTTTCTTATTTTCTCTCCTGTTTTTTCCCTTTGCTGAATTCATCCCTTTCTAACATCTCATGTCCCCTCTGTTGTGCACAATGGGATGTAATCTTAAGGCTCATGCCTCATGCTCATTATTGTTAAATTTAGGCATCAACCCTCGACCTTGAAACTTCAGAATGATGTCTTACCTCTTTGTCAGCTCCATACAGACACAGAGGAAGCACACTAAGCTTCATTCACCCCAAGCAGTACTCTCAACCTGAGTTCAGCTGCCAGTTACTGTCATTGTGCAGCTCACACAGCCTCCTGAGCTTTCACAAGTGATGTCCCTATGCCTCTCCTTCAGAGACTGTGAGAGTCAGAGGATGACACACTTTGCTGTGAGATTGTGTCTCATATAAGCATCAGAAATTGTACCTGCAAAGTTGCAGCTACTAAATAGGTCAAAGCCTGTTCACTAATTCATCACCCACCTTTTTTATCTGAAAGAGTTAAACGCAAACTGCCCATGGAGAACATAATTATAGGTGATTGGATTGCAAATTGGATCATAATTCACATCCATATTAGATACTGCTAATCCATCAGCAAAATTCTTCTGTTTTTCTCAAGTTTTCTTATTTTCCTATGGTGAGTTAACTTCACAGTTACTAGCTTTCTAAACGGTGTTGCTATCTCTATCTTGCCTCTGAATGTCTTATTTCGAATATTTATTTCACTGCACAAAATCTTACAATAGCTTTGTATCTCTTCTTGCAGTAGTCTTAATCTTCTTTCTTTCTTTCTTTCTTTCTTTCTTTTTCTCTCCATATCAATCTTTCTATGCTTCTCTGACAAACAAGTTTATTCCTGTCTTGGACTAGAGATGATCTGTCTAGAATTCAGAGTTCAGTTTTCATTGCATTCTAAGGCTGACTTGTTTTCATTTTCAGCTCTCGTTTGAAATGTTACTTCCTTAAGAGAACATCACATTGACAAAAATAATCTGCTCACACCAAAATATTTGCTTTCCTTATATTTTATACTTTCAATGATTTTTCTGTGTCTTCATTGATTGGCATTTACCCAATTACTGGTCATTTCCCTACAGATAATGCTCAAAAAGTATAAGTACTTGAAATGGGACTTACTAAATATTTGTGGAGTAAGATAATGCATTCATATTTTAGATATATAAAGGGGTATCCATGAATACAAACTCACCATTTAATTAATATTACTAATAAGAAGGCGATAGAGTATCTTCTGTTCTAGAGATATAACACAAAGACTTAAACGTTCACATTTAAACTGATTATTCAATACAAATGATTTGCCCTGACAACATACATATGAGTAACATAAACAGACTGAGCAGTTATACTTAGGAATGCATATGTATACCTATACATACATGTATGCAATGACAATTAATAAAAAGAGGTCATGGATTAAAATATAGCAATGAGAGGCATATTGGAGAATTCAAAGAGATGAAAGAGAAGGAAGAAATGATGTAATTATATTGTAATTATATTATTATCTCAGGGAATGGAGGGAGGGAGAGAGAATATTTATTCCAATTCTGTTTGTCTGGAACCATTATGAAAACTGCAGAGATATTTGTTTTTGTGTTTGAAACAGGGTTTCATATAACCCAGGTTAGCATGGTACTTGCTCTGTAGCTGAGGCTGGCCTTGAATCTCTGACTCTCTGCTTCTACTTTCAAGTGCTGAGATTACAGCTAGCACTTCATAGATATTTAATTGACTTTCATGAATTACAAGGAAGAACTGAGATACCGGTTAACCTAAAACCATGTTGGTCAGTAAGGCTTCCTAATTATGATGTGAGCACTTGCAGGCAAAAATTTATCCCCTGCCTCTTCTTCCCTTCTTAGTTTAATTTTTGAGTCAGGGTCTAAGTAAATTTGTTCATATTGCCCTTGAATGTCTTCTTCAGTTCTGTCAGGTCTTGAGCTCATAATTTTCTTGAATGAGCACCTTGTGAGGTCATACACCACCTGAGCTAGCTTCAAAGCCTTTTCTACATTGCTCTCCCGAAAGCCTGAAGTTCTACTAGTTTGTAAAATGTGCTGATAGCCTTCCCAGATTTTCTCTTTGAAGTTATGCTAGATACAGTCTGTAATAAAATGGGATCAAATTAAGCACCTGAAGTAGCTCATGTGAAGAAAAAATTTAAAAGTTCATGAATAGGGTTAGCCTTAGTTTCCTTTTCTGGGAGAAAAGAAGTTAAAGGTTAACTGTAGTCTTAGAACATTATTTAAAAGTAGTTTTGCTGAGTTTGACAGGCAAAAATCCCATTGTTCACATGACACCAACACACAATATTTTCAGTTATTTGACTGCCTCTAGTATTTGCATTCCATGATGACAAGTGAAGCTGACATATTTTTATTGAATGTTCAAGTATGCTTTTTCGGGTGGTCTCCAAATCTCTATCTATTAGGTTATTTGGTTTTATTTCATTGAATCTTATCATTTTCCCTCTGGATACAATACCTTGTTAGTTTTGTGACTGCAGATATGTTCTTTATTCTTAGCCTCCTTCTTCAGTCTTTTAGCGATGTCTCTATATAAACAGACATTCTTACTTTTGATAAAGTCTATTTTAGCAATATATTATTTTATGGTTAGTATTTTTATTTAATTTAACAATCTATCTAGCTCTTCCATAAGTGTTTTCTTAGTCTGTTACAAGAAATTGTTCAAAATCTCAGTCACTCTAAAGAACAGAAGGGATGAAGAGATTGCCAGTGCATCAAATGCTAGCTGTATAGGCATGGAGACCTGAGCTCAGACACTGTTACACATGAATGACTCTGGCATTGGATGGATTCCTGAAGCTTTCTGGCCCCCAAGCCTAGTCAATCAGCAGACACTGGATTCTGTGGGAGATACCGTTTCAAAAACCAGAGGAAGTGGGAGATAGCCTTGAATGGATTGGCACAGGTGACAACTTCCTGAAGATAAAACCGGTATCATGAGTACTAAGATTGACAATAAATTAGGCCTCATGAAAGTGAAAAGCTTCTTTAAGGCAAAGGACACTAACAATAGGACAAAAGAACCAAACAACCCCACATCTGACAGAAGTCTGATCTCCAAAATAAATAAAAAACTCAAGAAAGTAGACATCAAAACCCAAAATAATCCAATTAAAAATGGGATAGAGACTTAAACAGAATTTTCAACAGAGGGATCTCAAATGGCAAAGATACACTTAAAAAATGTTCAACATCATTAACCATCAAAGGTCATAGGGAAAAGAAACAATGTCAGAACAGATAATCAAAAGATACCTAAATAAAGACCACAAAATCAACAAAATGACAGTAATTAATATAGACGCTTCAATAATAACTGAATATTAATGGCACCAATTACTCATTAAAAAAACCCAGACTAATAGATTAGATCAGAAAACATCCATCCTTTTGGTGTCTCTATAACCATGTCTAGTAATCAATGATAAACACCGTCTTAGGGCAAAAGGATAGGAAAATGTATTCCAAGAAAATGAAACTAAGAAAGAAGCTGTAATAACGATTCTAATATCTGACAAAAATAGACTAAAACCAAAGCTAGTCAGAAGGAAGGAGGATAATTTCATACTTCTTATAGGACAAAAAATATTAAAAGTTCTAGACATAAACGCAAAAAAATCTGTGACAGATACTGAAGGCAATCTTAGGAAGCAAGTTTATAAAACAAAGTGCTTAGGTAAAAAACTTTGGGAAATTTTGAATTAATAACTCATTCATGCACCTGAAAAAAGTAACTAACAATACCCAATGAAATTAAGTGGGCATGGATAATTAAAATTAGGACAGAAATATAAACAAACAAACCATATTACCTCTGCCGCAAGGACCAGCCTCTAGCAGTGCAGGGCTGGATGGATTTCCATGGAGTCAGTGAACTAAGGCTTTTTATCTGAGGGAGAAGGAAAAGATGTACACACTCTCATTATGGTGTCCTTCTGACTTTTTCTCTATTTTTTTCTATTTTTATTTTTTTCCTCTATATCTTTTCTGGCGTTTTCTTTCATTCTTGATGTTTTTCTTCTAACTCACCTTGTTTTTCTCCTTACAGCTTATAAACCTCATCAAAGTCTTTCAAACAATATAAAAATTACAATGTGGTTAGCTTCATCCCAGAGATACAGAGATGGTCCAATATATACAAATTAATAAACGTAATCAACCACATAGACTCAAGGGCAGACGCTACATGTTCATCTCTCTGTATTCACAGAAGTCCTTTGTGTGAATCTCCCAGAATCCAACATTCCTTTATGATAAAATTACCATAGACTTGGGACATGGGGTACATTACCTCAACATAACACATGCAGTATACAGATAACACTTAAATGTGAAATGGAGAAAAATCCAAGGAATTTCCACTATAATCAGGAACAAGAGCTATGTGATAAAATCAGCTTGGTACTGGTTCATTGATCAATGAGCTTGCGTCTTACAGCTGATTTCTCTGTCTCCTGGCTATTACGTTCTTTCTACCCCTTCTACCAAAGTGTTCCCTGAGCCCTAGAGTGGATTGTCTAAATGTCTTGTTTAGGGTTGAGAACTAACCTGTTCTTTATCACTAGGACTTTCGTATAGCCAGGAGTTTCTGTACTGTATTAGAAGAAAAGCTCTGAATAAGGCTGAGGAGATGTTTGTCTCTGACTATAAACATAGATTTAGAAAGCAGATTGGCACTGTTAATTTAGCTAAATCACAGTGTTAAGCCACAAACTATGACCTCTTACATCTTCTGCCATGGGTTTTCATGTGTTCTCTCTTGTGGAACCGTTCTAAGATCCAAACAGAGAGCAGCTGCTGACTCCCATTCGAGTAGTATTGTACAAGGGGGCACACTTTGACTGGTAGGTTTGTATTGTGGATGTGATAATTAAACCAGTATATTTTTGTTGCCTCTTAATAGTGTGCATTTTCTGTAAATATATGTCTTGTATTTTATCAACTATTTTTCAGGCATTGTTTTTGTCATATTGTGGATTCTTTTCACCTTAATAGCATTTTCTCATTTTCAATTTCATAATATTTAAATAAAATTAAGATGTATGTATTGACTTTGTTGTCAGGGATCATGGCTGAATAATAGTCAGCAGGGACATTTTATTCTTTCTTAATATAGGCCTAATGTTTCCGAATATGAATCCTGATGTGGGATTCCCCTCTGTATGCTATGAATATGTTTTATTACCATTGGTTAATAAAGAAGCTGCTTTGGCCTATTGCAAAATATAGATAGGCAGGAAAACAAAACTGAAGGCAGTGTGAAAAAAGGCAGAGTTAGGCAGGTACCATGTAGCTGCCAAAGGAGAAAGATGCTAGAACCTTACCTGTATGCCACAGCCTCATGGAGATACACAGATTAGTAGAAGTGGGTTAATTTAAGATATAAGAACTAGCTCGAAATATGCCCAAGCCATCAGCCAAATAGTGTTGTAATTATATAGTTTTGTGTGATTATTCGGGCCTGGGTGGCCAGGGAACTAAAGGGCAATCTCCATTTACAGAATCCATTTATTTCTTTCCTGAAGTATCATTAGATGATGCTTCCTGCCTAATCTTGTCTCACTGAAATTTTTCTTTCTTTTTCCTAATATATTGTTGCTAAGATAGAGGTAGATGAATTTCATCACCATTTCAAGGGATGTTAGTGCTCCTTCTTCATTTGGAAGAGAGACTGCTTGATATTATATGAAAGTTATTTTCTTGAATATTTTGAGAATTCACCTTTGATTCTGAGATGCATTTTTTGGTATAGGAAAAGAAATTATTTTACAAATTTCAGTTCTGTTCCAATATTTGCATTTTCTGTTTTGTAAGATACGTTTTTCAAGGAGTTTGGCCATCCTACTCAACATTTTTTCAATTAATTAGCCTGTGGTTGTTTCAAAAACCTTATTACCAGCCTCCTATAATTACATTTTCTGGAGTCTGGCCATGTGTTTAGTCCTGGTGTTTGTGATTTGTGTCTTCTGCCTTGCTCTGTGCATACTGTTGTTTATTACACCTTAGAGTTTCCTGGTTGTTTGCATATGGGGTCTTTATGTTTAATGAGTATTCTTTTCTTTCTACATTTTGTCTGAAGTTGTTTTCATTTCCTAGTTGTTATTGTAGATTCATAATCTTTGCTGTTTCCAGCCTTCATCTCTTCTAATGCTTCTAAGACTATTTTATAGATTTACTTTTATCTCAGTTTAATATTTTGTATTTCCATAGCTATTCAGATTAAAATGTTTTTCTAACTTATTGTGATCTTCTACATATGTAATCTGGAATGTTGGTAAGTTTTGTATTTAACATTTTGTTACATTTTTCTGAGTTAACAACAATCAGAAGATATTATTTGCATAAATTCAGTCTTTTGGAATGTACTAAAGTTTCTCTTATGATGCAGCATATGTTTAATTTTTATGAAGATGTGGGATATGTAGAAACTTAAAAATTTATTTCAGAGATGTTGATTATTGCTTTAGTTTTGAAAAAAATTATAAATTCTGTTGGATGTTTAATTCTTCATTTTCCTTTAGTTTACTGCTACTGAAAGGGCCCTGTTTACAAATCTTTTAGGAGAATTACAGTGTTTTCAATTCTCATTTTTTCAGATTATCTTTATATAATTTGAGGGTACATTACTTGGTATACGTACACTGAAAATGTTAATATAATTGAAATAGGTTCCCCTATTTATCATCATGAAATTACTCTACATGTATCTAATAGAGATTCATTTTACTCTTAAGGTAGTTTTCATCAAATTAAACAATTCGATTGGATAATGCTGTATTTATATTTACTTTTAGCATTTTTGTGTAGTTATATTGAAGGCATGTTTTTTTATAAGGTGTATGCAGTTGCATTATATTTTCTCTATTTCCTGTCTGACAATTGATTTTGGTTATATAGTATCATCTCTTCAATTTAACTTTAATATGCTTGCTCTTACATATTACTTTCATTTGTTCTACTACTATTTCTAATTTCTTGCATTTAGTGGAGCCAATTATTTATCTTTTCCACTTTTCTTTCTATTATGCTGTCCTTCCTCACAATTTTATGCAATGCCATCCTACATATCAAAGACAAATTATTGGGACACTTTAGGTCATGGGGCAGATTCGTGACCTATGGGGTCAACTGGGAAACTTTATTTATTACCCCCTTTCTTGTGTTGTTTCTATAGAGTAATGAAGATATATATATATGTATATATATATGAAAACATTTATATATATATATATATATATATATATATATATATACATATACACACATAACATTATACAAACACCATCTTAATTCCCAATAGTCCTTTCTAAAACTGAATTACCCTGAATGTGTATTTTTTCATAAACATGCTTTTCCAGGCACTCTTCTTTTGCTTTGATTCTCAGCTACCCCTTGGCAGCCTTTCCTCTGCTATTAAAAATACTCACATGATCTTTCTTCTCCTGATATTGATGTGATGTTGAGTGAATTTTTGCTTGTTTGTGCTTTCTTCAACCCATCTTTGTGCGGTTAGCCTTCACTGTCAATTGGCAGAGCTTCTAACCACTTGCTGGTTGGGTGTGTCTGTGAGGGCACTTTCCAGAGAGGAATTGCCTAGAGAGAGAAGACCCCGCCTGTGAACTGGGGTATAAAACTGCATGAAAAGAAGAAAGGAAAAATGCCCTGAGCACCAACATTCTCTTTTTCTTTGACCCCACTGGATATTCCCCACTTCCTCACGTTCTTACTGTTCTTACTTACCTCTTTGCAATAATGAGATGAATCTCCTCAAATCATGAACCCAAATCAAAGCTTTCCTTAATTTGCTTTTTTCATGTATTTTTTATAGCTAGGAAAAAAAGCATACCTTTTTTTTTTTGAATTGTAGCCTTCCATAGTAAAAAATTCTAGATTGGCAGTTATTGCTTCAAGATACATTTTTACCACTGTCTGGGTTCTGCTTTTGTGGCTGTGTTAACTGTAGTCCTTGGAAAGTAACATACTCTTTATTTGTCAGCTTGGAATATTTTCTGTGTTTCTTTGCATTGCTTCATATGTTTATTCTGCTTGGGGTTTATAGCATTTTTGAATCTGTGACTCAATGGTCTCAATATTTTTGAGAAACTTTCAAGAATTGACCTTCCAGCTATTACTCTCTTTGTTTTCCATTCAGACTGTCATTAGGTGTGTTAGACCTTCTGACCATTTCACACACTGAATACTTCTCAGGGCTTTTCCTTTTAAATTATTTTTATTTTACTTTTATGGGTTTGTATGTTTTGCCTGCATGTATGTCTATATACCACATAGAAGCCAGAATAGGATGTCTGATATCTCTGGAACTGGAGTTAGAGATGGTTGTGAGCCACCATATAGGTGCTGGGAACCAAACCTAGGTCCTCTAGACAATCAGCCAGTTTTCTTAATCACTCAGATATCTCTTCTGCCCCCTTAGAGGTCTTCTATTAATGTCCTCATTGTGTCTTTTTTTTCTTACAAGAACCCAAATTTCTATCTTCAATGTGTATATGATTATTAAACCAGAGCATTTAACTTTTGTACATTTTATCTTGAGTATAAATATCTGGTATTTGCCATAATTTTTGGTTGTCATCTGGAAATTTTCAATTTTGTCCTTTAATTTTATGAAAAATATTTTATATGATGCGGGAGAACACACAGTCTATGGTATGTCTGTGAACATCAGAGGGCGGCTTTTGTGAGCAGCATTTCCTTCCTTCAATCATGTGGATTCTGAGAACTAAACTCAGGTCTACGGGCTCCACAGCAAGCACCTTTACCTAGTGAGCCATCTCATGAGCCCTCATGAGGAAATTAATTACTATTGCTTTATATGTATTTATTTCATCCTTTGTTTTTCCTACCAGTTTCTTTCTGCCATTTATTTTGTACCATCCTCATTTTTGTCAATTCCACTGCCCATTTTTCATGTTTGTGTTGAAAGTACAAGCAGAGATACCGTGAGTGTCTAGAGAATGCTGTACTTTCTGATTTTCTCGGACACAGTAGAAACGGTCCACACTGGTTCAACCCATAAGTGAAGATTTTGGAGCCCTCTGTAGTAACGGTGTGATTTCTCTTTGATCAAAGGAAAGTGGATTAGAGATTAACTTGGCTAACTATTCCTTTTCCAAAATGCTCTTTCCTTAAGATTCTTGATTTGGAAGTTAGAATATACTTTCTTATATATGATTTAGGTGAAAAGTTTGATATACAGTTTTTATTTGTTTAAGTCTTTTATGTGAAGGTAATATGTTTGAAGTTTTGGTAGTATTCCAGAATAAAGTTATCCTCAATTTTTTTTTCCAGAGAATTTATAAATACTAAAACTCCAAGTAAAATTTCAAAAAGAACCAACTGTTCAAAGTCACTTTAGTTTTCTACAGAAAAGACAGTGAACTAAATAGAAAATCATGTCAACAATCTTACTGTGTGTCTTTAAACTGTTGTTTATGATTTTAATGGAGCAACATGCCTGAGAGCTTAGAATTTTTAAAATAATAGATAGCTGTGTCAAAAGTAAAGAGATGGTAAGTTTCACCTTCCCCTTCCCCTCTGTGGAGGAGTAATTGAATACTGAATGTCCATGCTCAGGATGAACGGCATACATAAGAGTTGCACGTGTGCATACTATTGCTTATAGTTGTTTCTCAGAGCTGGAGTTTTCCAAGTAAATGGCACATTTCCACAGTGTACCTGGATAAGAAAATAAAAGCTATGGCCCAGGAGGGCCTCCCAGTATTCGATCCAGCAGAAATGTTCGTTTTTGAAAACTGTTAAGACCCTTAAAGAAATAAATATGACCTGCATATGTCATAGTAATTGGGTGTCACAAAATTAAAATTCTTTCAGTTTTCTCCCAAAGAATTCTTGGGAAGCCTCTGCATATTCCTTTCTAGCATCTTACTAGATGTTTTCAGGAAACAGAAAACTGGTTAGTTGGCCAGAGGCAATATAAATAATCTTTAAAGGCTATTCTCAAATAAAGTACAGAAGCGGGAGTTAGGCATCCAATCTTCTACAGTCAATTTATAATATTAAATTATAGAATATTTATTTTGTGTCTCTCTGTGTGTGCATGCATGTGAATGTTTTGCCTGCGTTTATGTATGTACATGATGTGAGTGCCTGATGCTAATGAAGGTCAGAAGAAAACACTGGATCCTCTAGTACTGGAGTTACAGATGGTTGTGTGCCACCATGGGTGCTTGGAATTGAACTCAGGTCCTCTGCAATAGTCACACATGCTCCAAATTGCTGAGCCATTTGTCCAGATCCTCTCACAGTCCATTTTAAAGAGAAGCAAACCAATAATTTGTTAGAAGACACAAGTGATTTAAGGCTAGGATCTGGCTTAAATATAAAGGCCACTAGCTCAAAACTAGAGATTAGTGTCATAAAGAAAAACGGGGAATTTATATTGGGATTTTCCAGTTGTCTGAGAGCATGTAGTACTACTTAGAGTTAGAGAAATAGTTATGGCAAATGCTTTATTTTAGGGTGAGCTAGTGGCATGATGTAATTGATGGCATCAGTGATGAGAATAGGAGGTAGAAACTGCTCTGACAACTTTTAGGGCAGGGATTCTGAAAGCATTGCAGCTTTGGCCAGAGCTGGAAATGTCTTTGGTTCTGTTCTAGCCCGAAGCCAGGGAGGTAAGAAGCAGGTTCTAATTTCTTATTTTTTTCTTTTTCTAAATGACCACTCTTGCCTGTCCCCAGACTAGAGACCATTCCTTCTGGTGAACAGATTAGAAATTGGATATTGAATTTTTTATTACGCAAATGGATTGTTTCCATTTTCCAATTTAAATTTACTTCCTAAATAATTTGAAGGTCTCTAAGGGAAACAGTAGGTACCTAGACAGGGATTTTAGCCTTGGAAGCTGCTGAGGATGGTCCCTTCCTCACAGTCAATTTAAGCCCCTATTTCAATTTCCCTGGGAATAGAAAAATAAACATTATCTTTGTAATTCCTTAGGTCTCTTGTTCAAAGGAGTGGGATGCTTTTGGCCTTGGGTGGACACAGAACATTCTGCTCTGCTCCAAATGTTAGACAATGCATGCTACTGCACTCTCTCTTAATCTTCTTCCAGCTCAGGTGATTGGGCCTGTCAATCACCTGAGCTGGAATCTTCCCCTTTTCTTAAATCTAATTCACTTGAAGACATGTTTAGGGAGATGGGAGGAATAATTATATCCTTAATGAGATGATTTGTGTCTCCATCCTAGAAAACTCACAGTTTGGGAAATCCCATACAGAGAACCTTGGCTATGTTCCCTGCCTGCTTTCCTGAATTACCCAGAAGAGGGAAATTTCTTCTTTTCCTTATTTTCTCTGTTTGTCTTTAAGATACCTGCAAAAGCACAGACGTGCTATTCCCGAAGGTCTGGGTGTCCTCACTATTTCTCTGGAGCTGTCTTCCCTTCTTCCTTCTGCCATGTAGTTGTTTGATGACTTGTTTTGCTGAGCCTGCCTGCTTTTTTGGACCCCGGCTTAAAGCACTGCTTTCTGTCTGCCCATTATCCTGTTCCCTCCTGGGACAGCTGCAAGGATTTACAGCTTGCCTGCTATGTTTTTATTTTGTTGTTTTATTTGTTTTTTTTTCTCCTCAAACTTCAGTAAAATTGTCCCCATCCTTCTTCTGACTCCATTTCTACATTCTTTTATTGAGATTAAAGTAATTAGAAAGGGAACCTCAGTTTCCCAAGTACTATTATCCTATGCCTAAGATAGACTGCCAGACTATGGTTTTTTTTAATGGTTTTGTCTGGAAATATGTTTTAGATATGTGGATTTTACTTAAGTCAAGATCCTTTTTAAATCCATTTTCTAAACCCCGTGTTTCCCAGACTCAACACCAAAGCATAGGAAATTCTCAGCTGTAGAAATTCTTTTAAGCAGTCTCTCCTGGATGTGTTTGTTGCGATTCCTTTAGAGCCATCTAAGCCTTTAGTACTTGAGATATTATCTGTAATGACTAATAAAGCGGAGCAAAACCACTGAACCAGATAAATCTGGCTTATTTCAGGTTGGAATAGTGTTCTCTGTAGTTCTGATTAGTTATAATTTTTATCAGGTTAAGTTGAACAGACCAGCCTTTTTCCTGTGAACCATTTTCTGCATGTGGGTCAAAAGCTTGCACATCAAAGTTACCTCTAATGCAGAGTTAAAATGCCTGACTTGTACAAAAAGTACTCATGCATGCAGTCATTAGGAAAGATGATGGCAATTAGCCCAGCTGGTGTCAAGAGGGCCATAGTTATGGTCAGTACAAGAGGCATTGATTTTAGACAGCTGCATCAAAAACGTATAAAATATTGCAGATGGCATGGACCAATACCCACCCGTGAGCAGGTGGAAACAATTAAGACAGTATATAGAAACTCTACTTCTAACAGATTAGCTTAAACACGGGACACAGAGGAGTGGCAACAAACTTTTAAATTTCCTCATAGGGTTTAACAGAGACTCTATTTGCCAAGGATTGCAAGCTGTAGACTTTCTGAAGGCGAGGGTTTTGTACTTTCTAAAAGCATGGCCTCTGACAAAATACCTGGGTATGTTTATATTTGTTTTGTTAGCTGAAATTAATGTTTGATAGTCTTATAAGAATGGCTCATTTTTTAAATCTCTTTACCCAAATGCAGTCTACAAGCCTGTTCTGCTCCCCTGCCCAATCAGGTGTGATGCAAAGGCTGACTATTTCTCAGCACAGACACCAGCGACATAAACCTGGGTGAAGCCACACTGTTCTTTCTCTGTGTCATCTTCCTTCTTCCAGCATTCAGCATCCCACATAATTCTGAGTTCACCAGATTGGTCTCTGCCCAGAAGTATAAGTATTTTCGGTACCATATGTGGGAAACCCAACATGTTGACCAGAGCACGCAGGACTAGAACTGAGTGAGACCTATCTCCCGTAATTTTATCCTCTTGCATCTGTTTTGGTCCCACTAACTTTGATGGAATTTTTCAAATACATGATTGAGCTTTTAGAGTTTTTTTTCTCTACTTCAGAGATGCTTTTTCACACAACTCTGCAAAATAAGTAAATCCTGGTTCTAGTTGATGTCATTGAGACAGATTTTATTCAATAATAACCATTGTGATGAGGGAAGGTATTGAACTGAGCCAAACTCTACTGAAACAAAGTGCAGACATTCTTAAAGCAACTAGAGAGAAGTCAGGTTTAACAGGGTCCAGCATGCCAACTAGTCACCTGGTTGTGTTCACTGGAGCTTGTCTGGAAACAGACTTCATGAATCTTCATAAGAGGCCACGGTGCAAGGTAAGTGCCTTCTAGACTTCTAGCCTTTGCCTCAGGGATGGAGAACAAAAGAAAGAGGTAAAGCAAGGCATCTCCTTCAATGCTTTTATTTCAGAGAGCTCTCGGGTCTCTAGAGTCAGTTATAAGTGGAAGACTCAAACCTTAAGAAACTGGATTAAGGTTTGGGATTTGTTAATTTGCTAAAGTCCTCTGAGAAGTTTATAGACTGTCTATCTGTCCATCATCAGCTTTTGGGTGGAATAAACTTTCCACACAGCTCTGGACTGGCTTTTCAGACAGGAACCTGTAGAGGATCAAATGGCTGTATGAGGATGTGGTGATGGGTGGTTGGAAACAACATTCAAGTTTTTTTCCCTCCCTCCCTCCCTCCCTCCCTCCCTTTCTTCCTTCCTCCCTCTCTCTTTCCCTTTCTCTTTCCCTCCCTCTCTCCCTGTGTATGGGGCATAAAAAAGTTATGAATACTAATTATTATACAGGAATAAGAGAGTAATATAATTTGATTAAATGTACAATGGGATGAGGTAAATAAAAATTGAGCAATAATCTTTTTGGAAAAAAAGTTACGTTAAGGAAATTGATACAAGAGCTAAATTATTAGAGTCCTGAAGAAAGATAGTAGAAACCTTTGAATATATTTTCAATATAGTTTGATATTTTCCAAACTGTTGTATTTATGATTTAGTTATAATTTGATGTTGTAATTATGATTGTGTTAAGTGTGATGTTAGACCTCAGTTTCACCCTCTGTGAAGTTTCCCCTCTCCTATATTGCAAGGACCTAAAATGTCAGCCAAAACAAAAGCATGCAAAGGTTTCTATTACATGTGAAAGTTAACTGTTACATCTTTCTTTCCTATTCACTCATAAACTGTATTACTGCTATGAGTACACAAAATTACAAAAAAGGGAATCCATTCATGACCTCAATTCTTACTATATTCTTCTTTGGTTAACTTGCATATTTTAGTGAGAAAGTATTATTTAAACTACACTATAATGTATCTTATTATATTTGTGTCTCCGCTCCTCTAGTCTACCTGCAACTCCTGTTGGAAGGAAAATATTCATATGCACTCAATAATTTAACATTAAATCAAACTCAAAAAATTATTATACACATGTGTCTATAATGAATCAGAGAGCTGCTGTTGTAAACATATTTATAGACAGAGATTTACAAGCTCATACATTTTATAGAGCTTTCTTTTCATGGATTGTATTATATTATATCACTAAAATATTGTTAATGGAATCTTATATCTGAGAAATGGAAATAATAATTAGATGAAATGTAATGCCATGATTGTTGTTCCTGAAATGGAATTCTGTTTCCATTGCAGGCTCCTCAAAATGCAGTACTATGTCTCAAATTTTTATCTTAGACAATGAGGTCCATATTAATCTGAGTATGGCTGTCTATAGCAATCAAGTAGGATAAACTTTTAAAAACATTTAAAATAGATAAAAGTTCCTACTAGTCATTTAACATAGCATACTGCACTATTTATTTTCTCAATGCTCATGAGAAAATATTAATGACATATAGTGCTACTTCATTCTGATATAGGTCATTAAGCCACTCTTACTCATTTAAATAATGCCACAGTTGCTTCCACTCATTGAATTTCAATCATAAACTTTGCTCAAACAACATAATTGATCATTAATGTTCTCATTCGCTCCAGGCTCACTGTAGACTATTTTCTTAAGAGTGTTAAATCATTACCAGGGAGTGAGAGGCTAATCTCTTCTGTATTACACTTGGTCACCCATGAGGGATGTGTTTTCAATCTAAAAAGAGAAAGGTGGAGGGGGCACAAGGAGGCAGAGCAAAGAACAAGCAAACCTAATGACTTTAAAAGTTGGATTTTAGAAATAGATTTTAACCAGGACTGCAACATTATTCATACTTCAATATATAGACTTGGGGAGTTACTTTATCCATTTCTGTATTCAAAAGGAATATGTAATAATGGCCAACTTATCTGAAATGCTTTGCTTTCTTCCCAAGAAAGAGAATCCTGGTCTATTTTTAAAACATAAGGTTTCAAAATAATTAAATTTTTTTCTGGTCTCTAGAATAAAACTGTTTATGCATCATTATCAATCTAGTTATGCTGAAACTGGTTGGTACTACTATAAAAAAAACAAAAATGCTAATCCTCATCTACCCAAAGACCTTCTGAACTTCATTGTCTTGTGGTTTTCAAGAACTCAGATTCTGTGCATAAACCCAACATACAATCTTTAAAAATGTTAATACTGTCTTTTCTGAAACCAAATAGGTTTCAAATATTACAATTTTGATACATTACTAATATACATCTTCAATTCACAGATTTCCAATTTTTTGCTCCACGTGTGAAAGAATCTAAGTCTATTTTGAACAGATCCTTTACTTGGCTCAAACTGCATTATCTTCACCCCGTCTTTAGACATGATGTTAAGAAAACATCTGCATTCTTGATTCTGGTTACCATGCCTTTCCTTAGCCAACTTCTTTATGATCAGTTACCCTAAACTTATGTGCTTTCTTTTCCATTTATATCAAAAACATGAGAAATGTCAATTACTCTCAATATTCTTCTTGGTTCTTAAGATTGTCTCCTTAGCACAAATTTTGTAGGAGTAAAATTTTATTAGGTTGAAGAGTGTTAATGTTTTCAAGACCTTTGGATGCATCCTGCTAAATTATTTTTCAAAAGAATGAATGCTAATGATAGAGCCAGGAATGGTGCTAAGAGTGTAAGTGTTCCTGTTTCTAACCTACATGTTACCAAAATCATAAAATAGGAATAATGTCCATAAAAGTAAACTAAACCAAATCAAACCACACTGCTTGAGTTTTATCTTGCACAGAAATGACCCAATGCAACAAATGACCCAAAGCTATCTGTTTAGCAATTTGGGATCAAGTATAATACATTGTACATATGCATTTATCTCCTTATTTTCTGAAATCTTAGACAATTAAATGGAATAACATGCTATAAACCCACAAAATGTCAGCTAAATAATGGTTCATATATTTCAGAAATTAGAAAGTCAGATGAGATGGAAGAGGAATAGGAAAGGCTATTTAGGAATTTTTTTCTGGGAAAGTGTTTCATTTGGGCATCGGGGAGGCAGGACTCAAGTTTCACACCGAGTGAAGTTTTGAGTCACTTGGGAGTGTCTGCAGGAGCCTTTGACTATGGGATTCTTTCTTTATCTGTGCAGCCAAACTGCTACTTCTACCGGTCCTCACAGCATGGCAAAGCTTGATTTTGTGGAGTCCCTGAATTCATGATGCCTTATGCAAAGGTAGCCAAGGCCGGACAGGAGAGCGAGAGAGAGCCTTGACATTAAAAAGAGCCAAGAAATGGAGATCTAAATCCTCTCCACATACACTACAAATACATTAATGCTATAAACTGATAACTAAAGAGCTAGGAGTATAAACCTGATCTATAACCAAATAGTCACTGGAAAAAAATATTTAAAACAGTTAGAAGAGAGAAATCTGGGCAGTGAGAGGTGAGGAGGAGGCTAGTTGTCTTTCATTTTCATTATACCTTTGAAGGATATATGGTTGGTGTTTTTTTCTTTTGAGCGAAGGGGTTAAAATATGCACATAAAATAAAGCAGGGCCATAAAGGGTACTGGCCTGAATGGACAGGATGGAAATTGGAGCCCTGCAGAGAGCTCCTAATTTTGGTGTCTGTTGTTAAGCAAGAGGCACAGCCTAGAAACATTGTCTTCCTGGGCTGTTGAAACCTTCCAGGAGGCAGAGAAAGGGTGAGATATGACTTTTGCAAGAAGTGTCTCTTTAATTTCGTGGTGTTTCCAAATAGTAGTCAATGAGTTAATCACATGAGACCACAGAACACAACTGTATAGTGCTGAAAGTCATTGCAACAGCCCCTAGAAATAAGAACAAAGTGATCCCTGGATGGTCCAGTCCATCTTGGGTCCACTGCTCCATCAGCCTTTTAAACATGGCTCATATTCTTCTGCAGGATGCCTCATTTTTAGCCTCAGTATTAGCAAACATTTCTCTAACAGCCTTGAGACTTGAGCATGCCCCCTTTCCCTAGCCCTTCTCCTTATTTACACATGCTTTTATCCTGATGCCATCTTAGTAGGATGCAGGTCTCATTTCCAGAGCAACCAGGAATGGAGTGTGTGCACAGAGGCTTTTGTGACTTTGATCTTTCATTCTCATAATGCCCTGGAAGCTATTTTCTGATGAGGTGATGAGAATACTAATCACCCTGGCCTTCGGCCTAGATACTCTCTTATTTTTCTCTCTCTGTCCAAGTTCAGACAGACTCTCACCATTTCCCCCAAAGTTTTCTAATATAACCCATTCTTGTTCCACTGGGATACTCTTCTGAACTTCTTTTCTTATCAAGTAGACTCAACTATGCATTATGCATTTCACTGTAGTGTTTAAAAATGAAGCAATGTATGTAAAATTCAAGCTGTACAAACCAGAAATGCGTCTCCAGCAGCATTCTGCACTTGAGTATGTGAAGAACTCACCTATGAGGTTTATTAAAAGAAATGGTGCCTGCTTCTTTTATTGATGTATGTTCAGTAGTTCTCAAGTGGGGCCTGAAGCGTCTATATTGGAACAAATATTGAGAAGCAAAGGGATTGGCAACCATGCTTTGAAAAACATTAATTTGAATATGATTTTTTCACTTGTTTGTCAGATTTGGAATTTTCCTATTTAGGAAACATGAGTATCTGGAAATACATAATTTATCTAGTAAGACTATGTGGGGGATGGCATCCCCAAAGCCACAAGGGAAGGGAGAAATAAACACTTAAGAGTATAAGCAATTGAAGTATAAGTTCATATTGAGAGGAAAATAACATTATCAAAAAACCCATAAAAACCCTTCCAAAGTAAAGAGTAAAATAAGAATTATATGACATTTACCAATCAAGTTAATATTTACCTAACAAATGAAATACGTTCTTAAAAGAGAAACAAACATAATGGACTCAGTGATAATCTTCATTTTTACAGAAGTGATGACTTGCAAGAAAATTCCTGGGGTGCTAATTGAAGCTGAAATAATTTAAAAGATACAAAATAGGAAGAATGCATAATGTAAGTTAATTTTAATGATTAAGGATAATTTAACATGCTGCTACTAATTGTGATGTTTGCTATGCCTGGTTGAACAGAGAATGTTTCTCCATGATTCTCTTCTTGTCTTGAAATATCTTAACCCTCTTTACAAGCCAGTGAACTTGGGGTTGGAGATGTGCTCAGCAGTTAGCACCACCATACTGCTCTTGCAGAGGGCCCAAGTTTGGAGTTTGGTTGGTTCTTAGCACTTACGCGTGCTATTTCCAAGCACCTTGACTCCTAGTCAGTTCATAGGCTCACATACCCTCACGGGGACTCTGCAGGTACCCTACACCCCCCCACACACACACATACACACACACACACACACACTGCTCTCATACTCACAGGCACATTATTCAAAGAAAAATCTTAAAATGAAGATAGTGAGATTCTCTGACTAAATTTATAATTCTTCTAATCATGTCTGCTTCTTTGGTTGACATTTTAGCCTCATGTTTTAGTTTCGTCTATGAGGCAGTAGGGCAAGAGGCACTGTGATATGGTGGTTGTCTGCTGCAGAACACTCTTCATTTGTCATAGGACTCAGAAACCTCAGTGGTCTAAACACTGAGGTCAGAAGGCAGCTTTACATATTGTCTCTGAAACTCTCTCAGTTTGGTGTGCAAACTAAGATGCTGAGACTAGCATCACAGAAATAATTAATTGACAAAGTTCTGATCTTATCGCTCCGTTTCCTATACAAAATAAGCAATCTGATAAGAGGGCATGGTCTTACAAGACTCTGTCTCTGTTGGATGAAGAACCATCCACTGGAGCAAAAGAGAAAATATTGTTGTCTATCAGAGAGGATCCAAAGAATGTTTTCTCAAGACCTTTGGCCTGTAGTCCGCTCTTAGGAGAGTGTCTGAAGCATGCGCTCTCTTTCTTCCATACTCTGAAACTGGGCTGTGAATCTCAGGTCTACAGCATCAGAGAGCACCTCGGCAGAGCTCATGTAGAGATTCAATTTGTATTATCTTCAGAGCAGAAGATTCTAGTTCACCTAAATCTTGCAATAAAAGAGCCGAGATTCAAACAGCTGCTGTAATAATGGAGTCAGGGGCCTGTTGCTGTTATTTCTTGTCTAGGGTCAAATAGCTGCTCATCAGCTGTCCTGGAAGCTTCAAGTCCCTGCTTTGTGAGGTCTGAAGATGACCCTTACAAAGCGCTGTGCATGTAAGAAGGGATTAATCTTTGAGGTACTCGAACTAATTTTACCTCTTCAATTTAGTTTTCATTATCTGTAAGACAGGACTTGTAGCGTAACTGCTCAGAATTTTCTCTCGTGTGCTCGAGTTTGAAAGGGAGACAGAGCTGAACCCAGGCTGACATCCCCTTCAGGATGAACTCGACATGGAGACAGAACTGAACCCAGACCGGTGTCCCCACGCCCCTCTGGCAGAGTACGTTCTGCTGCTTTCTTATGCTTCTCTACTTTATCCCTTAACATATTTAAAGCAATCTTGTATTGAGGTCACAAAAAAATAAAACAGTAATGTTTTAAAATATATGATACCCAATAATGTGTTTAGCTAACTTGATAAAAAACTGTGAGTCTGGGCAAGACCATCTCCATGAATAGAAACCATGCTGCCAGCCCATACCTTTTGCTCTCAGGAAGAGGTTTTTCTTCATTATGAATTACTGTTTGGGACTCCCCCAGCATACAGAATTGCTGAAGAAATATTTCAGGATGTGCCTTCTCAGTGTCCCGGATTGTGCTGCTACAAGACAATGCAGAGCCTGGGAGATTCGTGCTGCCTTGTAAGTCAGCTCACGGAAGTGGCTTCTCTTTCAAAGGAACCACCTGGAGGCCTAGACCTTTCATGGTCAAGTTTCGCATCTTGTAGAAAAATCCCTTAAGGGATTTTTAAATATAACTTTAAAAAATGTGTTTAGATATAGTGAAGTATGTTGTGTTGGCTGTGCAGCTCACAACTGCTTTACATATGTAGTTACTTTTACAGCCACACTGAAGAAAAGATAAGGAACATTGCCATCAAGCCATGAAAAGCCTCTCACCCCCAAGAGGGCTAACCTTTGCTCACATTCTATTGCTACAGAGTAGATAGTCTGCTCTTAAACCTCATGCTGGATGTAGCTCTGTTCATTCTTTTGGACTCAGTATTTCTGAGATTTAACCAGTTCTTTTGAAGTTCAAAAGTATATTCTTCTACTGTTGTTTTACAGTCTAGTGACTGCACATAGTTTGATTCTCTTGCTTTTTTTGTTTTGTGGGCATGCTTCAGGTTTTTTTTTTTTTTTCTGTTTTGAGGCCACCATAGATAAAGCTGCTCTGACTGTAGTAGGAGCTGCGGGTTGCATTCCGCCACCCAGCTCCCGCCACCAGCTAGCTTTACCTGAAATAACAACACAAAAATTGTATTTTTTTAAACACTGCTTGGCCCATTATATCTAGCCTCTTCTCGGCTAACTCTCGCACCTAGACTAGCCCATTTCTAATAAAGTGTGTAGCACCGAGGTGCGCTTACCAGGAAGATTCTAGCTTACGTCCATCCTGGGCCTGAGCTTGATCGAGTCTGCCTCAGAGAGCAGAGCTATCGCGTCTGCCCAGGAGAGGGGAGCATGGCGTCTCTGAGCTCACTTCCTCTTCCTCCCAGCATTCTGTTCTGTTTACTCCACCCACCTATGTTCTAACCAATAAAATGGGCCAAGGCAGTTTCTTTATTTTTTAACCAATGACCTTCCCTCCATCACTCTGACCATTCTTACATCAGTGTTTCTGCAGACATTTGCTTTAGGTTCTCTGAGACAAATTAGTGTTACGTGATAAGCTTATGAACAACTATTTAAAGAAAGAGTCTGTCTTTCTTTTCCCAAACTGATCATCCTCTTCACAGACATTCATGTATGCACATCTGGTAGCTTCACATCTTTGAGATTTGAGTCTTTTTATCTTACTGTGTTTTGGTAAGCATGTCGCCATTTTGTTGTCAGTTTTATACTCCCTCACAAGAATGTTCTGTACTTTTTGGGTGATTATTGGACATTTAGAAATTCACTTTTGTGCAATGCAATTCCAAATACCTTTTCTCATTTTCTTTTAGGGTTGCTTATTTATGATGGAGACACTGGGGACAGTTTATGCAACACAATATGTGTGCCCATTCTCAAACATGTAAGTTGAAAACATCCTTGACCCGTGTGTATTCGTTTGTGCTTGGAGTCCTGGTGTGAAGACATCAGTTTAATAAGGTCCAGCCTGCACAGTAGTACATTGGTTTATTGCCCTCATCATTGGTTTATGAAATCATTGCTCTCTTCCAGGTTCTGAAAGTGTGGTCTGTGGTCAATTTGGTTATTCTCCTTCATGGAATCTTGAATGTTTTCTTTCCCTTGCAGCTTTTAATATTCGTTCTTTGTTTTGTAAAGTTAGTGCCTTGATTATGATGTGCCGAGAGGAATTTTTCTTTTATCCTGTCTTTTTGCACCTTATTAGGCATTTCCTTTTTTGGTTAGGGAAATTTTTGAATATGATTTTGTTGAAAATATTTGAAGTACCTTCGATCTGAGTTTCTTCTCCTCCTATTTCTATTAAGTGATTCTTAAAAACCTACATCGTGGTGTTGCTAGGGCAAATATGGCCCTGCATGCTTGCACTATCCAGTCCAACATTGCGGAAGTCCATTCATTGCCTCTGACACTGCCGGGTGGAAGCAGTCCTCACCATCTCAACTCTGATAACCAGTTGGCCCATGCTGCCACCAAGTAACTTGCAGCATGATGACCACAATCCCCATTAAATGATTGGCTTCCAGATTTTATGCTGGCAGCATGGCCCAGAAAGCCACTGTTTCAAAACCATGTGGCTTTTTTTCTGCTACCACTGAATCAGAAAAACCTCTCTTAAGGGAGCTGTTGCATGCTGCCAGCTGAAAAAAACATGTGGCTAAACTTTGTTTTTCTGTGTCTAGAATTCCTTTCCAAGCTTTCTCAGGTTTTACATGGTTGTATTCAGCCCCACATTGGATGTCAATTTGTTGTAGGAGGCTGCTTATTTGTTCCTGGCTACTCAGCCCCAAAATAATGACACCGAATCTATATTAATTAAAATCACTGCTTGGTCCATTAGCTCTAGATTCTTATTGGCTAACTCGAATCCCACATCAGGGAAGCAATAGTCATCACTCCAGAGTTGAGCTGCTGCAGGTCCTACATGTGGCTCTAGGCAGCAGCCCAGTCATGGATGTCTGTATGGCTCCAGATGGCCATATAGGCACCCCAGATCAGCATGGACCCTACAGCAATATGGTTCTCAGACATCAACATAGTTCTAGGTAGCTGACCAAAACCTGGACAGCCTATAGCTGTGATAAAGTATCCTAACAAAAGTAACTGAAATGATTTATTGGGCTCTAATTCATTCTAATTTGTATTATGCCAGTGATGTCACTGTTCCCAAGAGCTGAGGCTTCTGGTCACATCACAACAGCTATGTAAATGCAGAGAGGGATACATGCTTGTCTTGTTCTTACTTTTTTCCATTTTATATAATCCAGGACCCCAGACTAAACCATGATGCCCACCACTAGATTTAGTGCTTCCACTCTAACTAACCTAATCAAGACAATCTCTCATAGCTACATGCAGAGTCCTGTTTCCTGGGTGATTGTAGAACTCATCAAGTTGACAACTATGATTAACTACAACACTTACTTTATATTTTATATGAAGTGTATGGCATTATTTCTGAATTTCTAAAAAAATTTAAGTGAAACATTGTGGTGGCTTGAAAGAAAATGATTCCTAAAGGGAACAGCACTATTAGGAGGTATGGCTTTGTTTGAGTAGGTGTGGCCTTGTTGGAGGAAGTGTTGGAGTGGGTAGGCTTTGAGGTCTCTTGTCACAAGGTTCATTCAGTGTGACAGTCAGTCAACTTCTTGCTGCCTTCTGGTTAGAGATGCAGCTAGAATCTTGTCTGTCTGCAGGTTACCATGCTCCCCATTATGATGATAATGGACTGAACTTCTGAAACTGTAAAACTAGCACCTCAATTAAATGTTTTTTTTTTAAATAAAAGTTGCTATGGTATTGCTATCTTTCTATAATGATAAAAACTTAACTAAGGCAAACACAAGTATATCATAAAACATAAAGAACAATATATACATTTTTCAGCATATTTGGCATATCAAATTATCAAATATGCTAGTGTAATTACTGTTAATATTATACGCCTTTAGATGAGTATGTAACTGGTAACTTATTTATTTACTTATTTATTTTCAACAAAGGAACAACAAGATATAATCGTGTTGGCCATTAGGAAGTCATTCTGTAATTCTTCTTTGGGGTAGGTATTTGCTAATTCAATTAGAAAAATAAAATTATCTATGTTAAGAGTTAAGTTCCCATACTTGAACACTTGGATAGTGAGGTCTTTACATATTTATACTTTATAGAAAGTAGATAGGAAACAGAATTATGGCTTCCCTGTGAAACCTTATTTGAGTGTGTGTGTGTATGTGTGTGTATATGTATGTAGGGATGAATAGATGAAAGGAGGCAGAAGCTTGTTCATTTCTGGCTGCCCAGATGCAAAATAATCACACAGGAACCATATTAGTTACAATGCTGCTTGGTCAATCACTTAAGTATATTGCTAGCTAGCTCTTTTATCTTAAATTAACCCATATCCATTAATCTGTGTATTGCCATATGGCTGTGTCCTAATTACAAGTTTTCCAGGCATCTGTCTCCTTCAGCAGCTACATCTTGTCTTTCTGACTCCTCCTACTTTCTCTCAGCGTTCGGTTTAGTTTTCCTGCCTACCTCTATTTTGCCTTGCCATAGGAACAAAGCAGCTTTCCTCATTAACCAATGATAATAAAACATATTCACAGCATACAGAGGGAAATCTCACATCCTCTCCCTTTTCTATCTAAACAAAAAGAAAGGTATTAATATTAATATAGCAAGATTACATACAATAAAACAGTTATTAAATAAGAATTTTAGTTATAATATTTAGTACATTTATATTTGGCAAATTAAGGAAAATACTCTAACATCTATCCTATCTTTGTGAGTCTAAAGGTTTATATCAAATTATCTTTTATCATAATTATGGAAAACTTTAATTATCTATTATTCAACTCCATTGAAACCCCAGAAAAATACATTCCCTAAGTAATCAGAAAGTGCATTGTAAGCAACTCTAGAATTGACAGAGAAATCTCACTGCCTGGGCAGTCACCCAGAGTTCTTCTGTATTGTTGGAGCCTCCATCTTCAGCCTACAGGCCCATAGTATTTGGCAGTTTTCCATGAAGCAGGGAATTTGAAGATCTCTTATTCCTTGTGCTGACAAAGTTCATCAATTGCTTTCTTCTGTGTCCTGGAAGATGGTTTATTATATCTGACAAAAATATTAAGAAAAATGCAATTGACTTTCTATGTTTTCCACTTAATCCTATTTTAAAAATAAAATTAGTACTTACTAAGATTACATATATTTCCATAAGAAGCAAAACCTATATTTTATATATATTTCTAAATAAATTTATAATTTACATGTACATATGAATAGTTTATATTTAGTTTTTTCATATTGAAAATATATAAAACTATATTTATTTTCTATAATTCCATTTTTTCTATGATAATCTCAAGCTCTATCTATAGTTTTATTCAGCTTTCATCCTTGGATAGAAACATGTTTACTACTGTACTGTATGGAGTACAGTAAGACGAATTAAATGTTCCCTCTGGTTCAGTAGAGTTCTCAGCGGGTCATGGAAATCTAGATCATTCTTAATATGAAACATCTGCTTTGAAGTTGGCTGAATTCTGAGAGCAAATTCACTTCTATTAGATGGAAACTAATGGGGAGACTGAATAAGGCAAAACATATTTCCTCAGAGAACAAGACAAAACAGCATGATAAGTTTCAAAAGAGGATTATGTTAATAGAGCCCAGGGGTTCTTAAACTTAAAAGTTCCAGAAGTTTGATTTTTATTTTTCATCTTAAAACAAATGAGTTTCATTCTATCTAACAAGAAATAAGAAAAAGTTTTTCTAGACAGATGAAATATAATCCATTGTTTTGTCAAGAAACAATGTCAGGAAAATTTAAAGATTCAGAAAAGTTAAGAGATCAATAATAGGAGTGTAAAAGTTGGTTCATTCTATTCATCATTTTTTCTAGTTTTATTAATGACAGAGCCATTTTAAACACTGCTGACTATTTCTATTATGTGGAAAAGCCTTGTTTATAACTGTGTAGAACCAAGTCACTTATAATTTTCATCTTTTTCTTTTTTAATTGAGTTCTTCTTTTTCAACCTTTTGTGGAATTTTCTTTTTCTCATTCCACAACCTAGACTCAAAAACTGATGATACCCAACTGTCCCTGGTCATTCATGTTGCTATGGTCATCTTCAGGGAGTTCACTGCTGAACTACAAGCATGACTTAAGAACTAATAATTCCAAGATGGGATACACAAATACACATATAATACACACACACACACACACACACACACACACACACACACACACACACATTTATGTGGAAACTTTCCTCCTGGGTGTCTCTAAGGAACTGTTGGAGGAGGCTGCTAGTTTGTTCCTGGCCACTTAGCCTTGAAATAATCGCACAGAAACTGTATTAATTAAATCACCACTTGGCCCATTAGCTCTGGCTTCTTAATGGCTAACTCTTACATATTAATTTAACCCATTTCTATTAATCTATGTATCACCACGTGGCTATGGATGACTGGCTAAAATTCTGGCATCTGTCCCCAGTGGGGATACATTGCTTCTCTCTAACTCTGCCTCTTTTCTGCCAGCATTCTGTTTAGTTTTCCCTGCCTTTCTCTGTTTTCCTATAGCTCTGCTATAGGCCCAAAGCAGTTTCTTTATTAAACAAACAATATTCATAGCATAAAGAGGGTATTGCCACATCAAGGAACATTAACTTTAAGTAACTGACTATATTGTTTTTTTTCTGCAAACCTTACCATATTTTTTTAATCTTATTTCAAATTTTCTGAGCTAAGAAAGAATATTGCATCCACACAATTTCCCTGGCTACAAAGCTGGAAACTAGGGTATCATCCTCAATAGCTGATATCTTTCTTCAGTAGATCACCATGTAATGGATGACTATTCATTTTTAATAAATGACCTTTTTAACTCTTCTTATTTTTATCATCATATTGTTTCTCAAAAAGCTGGTTTGAGATAATCTTCCCACTGTCCTATGTAGAAGGAGGCTGCTTACTTTTTCCCAGCAGTCGAGACCCAAAATGATCACTTAGAGACTATATTATTTTAATCAATGCTTGACCAATCTCTTATATCTTAAATTAACGCATTTCTATTAGTTTATATTGTACCATGAGGCTCATGGCCTAACAACAAGCTTCGAGCTGGCAGCTCAAGTCTGTCCCCTCTGGTGGCTACATGGCATCTCACAACACTGCCTTCTTTCTCTCAGCATTCAGTTTAGTTTTCCCTGCCAAGCAACAAATCCTTGGATCCAAATTTTGGAATTACGATATCTTCAAAATATATAGTTTGGTTTATCTTAGCAGCCCATACGATGACATGTCTCTCTGTACTTGGCTCCTTCACAGTCAAAAAATTCAAAGAAAACATAATATACATAATACAGACTCTTTTTGTATATTCCATCTTTATGTAGCTTATTTTTCTTAATCTATTACTTTTTCTACAGTTTAATATTTATTTTATAATCTTTACTCCTTTAACCTATGACTGTCTGTACTCTTATATTACATTTACTGTCTCTTTATTCTTTCTTCTCTCTCTCAAGCCTACATACATTTTTAAACACAGTGTGACTCATTTAGAGGTCTTTTATGTGTGAATCTATCCTATTGTGTATCTGAAACCCTTTTCTGCCTAGGAGCACTTCTTAAAAGGCTAAGCTACAGTGTAACGAGGACTAAGTCTGCTTTGCCTTTTGGTTTCACCCAGTCCAACATGGTAGAGGTATGTTCACTGCCTCTGCAAGCCATGCACACCACTCCAGTTCTAAGCATGCAAGAAGTCTATGTCATGCCTTAAGCAGTTTGCAACACGTTGCCCAGAAACCCCATTTAAATGCTCAGTCTCCTGAAAGAACCAGAGTTTGTGCTGGCAGCATGGCCCAGGAAGCTGCCATTTTGAAATCACATGGTTTTTTGTTTGTTTTTGTTTTTTCTGTTACTGCTGAATCAGGAAGACTTCTTTTATAGGAGCTGTGGCATGCTGCCAGACCCCCTAACCCCCCAAAATGCAACTAATCTTTGTTTTTCTGTGTGTCTAGAATTCCTTTCCAAGCTTTCTCAGGTTTTACATTGATTTACTCTGTCCCTTATTGGTACACAAATTTGTAGTAGGAGGCCACTTGTTCATTCCTGACAGCTCAGACATGAAATGATCACATAGAACTATAGTATTTGAATCACTGCTTGGCCAATCACTTAAGTATATTGTTAGCTAGCTCTTATACCTTTGGTTAACTCATTTCTATTAATCTGTGTAGTGTCTTGTGGCTGTCACTTACTGGGTAAAGTTCCATCCAGCATCTGGCATCTGTCTCTGGTGGTGCTACATGGCTTTTCTTTGACTCTGCCGACTCTCTCTCCCTATATATTTCCTCAAGCCTGGCGATACTGTTATGCCTTTGGCTGAAAGCAGCTTCTTTATTCAAAGAAAAACACATACAAAAGGACTTCCCACAACAGTCATATATTCTGTAGTGCTGCCTGTCTAGGAACTGTCATTGCTGATGACTGGCATTTGATTGTGAACCTTTATTCCTAATAAACTCCATTGTCAAGTCTTCAAGGCTGCTTCACTTTAAGCAGCTTAATCTTTTTTTATTTAAACAACTATTATAATATATATCCTCATTATGACAGAAAGGGAGGTTTGCCTTAATCATATAATTTGCCTATTAACAAATGTAAACATTTTAATTATGTGGTGAAAATGTTGTTAGTGGTAAAACACCTGAATACAGAGTCACCTTCCTTCAGGAATTAAAAAATTGAAAATTAGTTTCTTAAAAAAATACAGTATGCATACTAAATATAATATTTGCTTAATTAAATTAAGCCATCAGACCTTGTTGTATTAGAAAACAAAATAGAATAATACAAATAATTTTAAGCTTATCAAGAGTTGCCTTAAAAGTAATAATTTATATTTAACTATAAGAAAGTGTGAAAATGTTTGAGAGTTTGAAAATATGCTTACTTGTGTTTTCATGCTGACCTTATTATGGAAATAAAAGTGAGTTTACAGTTTTGTAATGAAAGGTTTAGCCTTTGCACAGAATGAAAAAGCACTCTGATTGAAGCTTCTAAATGGAACCATTTTTCCACTCAGTGAGAACAACAGACTAGTGACTGTGGCCTCTTCATATTCAAATACTGACTAGAGCAGGTCACTAATTGCTCCTGAAATTATAGCTGTAATACTGATGTTGAGGATATTTTTGATTCTGTACAGATGACATATAATGGTAGCACTCTGCCTCACTTTCCTCATCATAGCAATTTTGACATGTGACATAAATTATAGACATCAAAACACATGAGACTGGGAAGCTTAAATATAATATCTTTTATGATTGCAAGATATTTTGTCTATTACTGGCTGCAGACTTGACTTTGCAGAGTTTACAATTAGAATGTGTAGTTTAATTAAGCTATAACTCTGCATCTATAACAAGGCTTAAACAAAAGAAAAATAGTTATTTCAAGTATAATGAGAAATGACTATACCAAACAACTTTTCACAATCACATTTGAGTTGGAAAGAATTTTGATTATCTTGTTTTTAGAAGGAGTAGATCTGTTTTAGGTGGGAGATGGGGGATATTGGGAGGAGAGGAGGGAAGGGAAAATGTGGTCAGAATGTAATATATGGGAGAAGAATGCAAACTTGTACAACTACTCTGGAAATAGCTATGGCGGTTTCTCAGAAAATAGGGACTCAACCTGAAGACCCAGCAATACCACTCTTGGGCATATACCCAAAGGATGCTCAATCATACTACAATGACATTTGTTCAACTATGTTCATAGCAACATTATTTGTAATAGCCAAAACCTGGAAAGAAACTAGATGCCCCTCAACAAAAGAATGGATAATGAAAATGTACGATGAAGTACTACTCAGTGGTGAAAGAAACAATGACATCTTGAAATTTGCAGGGAAATAGATAGAACTAGAAAAAAACATCTTGAGTGAGGTAACCCAGAACCAGAAAGATGTGCATGGTCTATGCAGACTCCTAAGTGTATACTATATGTAAAGCAAAGGATAACAACCCTATAGTCCACTACTTCAGAGAAGCTAAGTATCAAGGAGAACCCTAAGAGAAATATCTATCTATCTATCTATCTATCTATCTATCTATCTATCTATCTATCTATCTATCTATCTCTGTCTGTCTGTCTGTCTATCTATCTATCATCTATCTGTCTGTCTATCTATCTATATCTATCTATCTATCTATCTATCTATCTATCTATCTATCTATCTATCTATCATCTATCTATCATTTATCTATCCCTGGGAAGGGAAAATAGACAAGATCTCCTGAGAAAATTGGCAGCATGGGGGTGAGGGAAAAAGGGAGGGTGGAAGGGGAGGAGGACAACAGATGAGGGAAGGACAGAGCGGGAGACAGCAAGGAAAGAGATATCTTAAATGAGGGAGCCATTATGGAGCTAGTAAGAAACCCGGCACTAGAGAAATTCCCAGGAATTTACAAGAATGATCCTACCTAAGACCCTAAGCAATAGTGGAAAGGGTGCCCGAATTGGTCTTGTCCTGTAGTCAGATTGATTGTTGAAATAGGAGCGGCAAGGCTGCGTCCCCAGCACCCGGCCGCCCCCACGGCTAGCTTTCCCCGAAATAATTACACGGAAACTGTATTCTTTTAAACACTACCTGACCCATTAGTGTCAGTTTCTTATTGGCTAGCCCTTACATATTAATCTAAACCATTTCTATTAATCTGTGTATCCCACGAGCTGGCTTACCAGGAATGATCTTAACCTGCATCTGCCTGGAGTGGGAGAATCATGGCGACCCCCTGACTCAGCTTCTTTCTCCCAGCCTTCTGTTCTGTTTACTCCTCCCACCTATGTTTAAACCTATCAGGGCCAAAGCAGTTTCTTTATTGCTTAACCAATGAAATCAACAGATTGATATATGACACTCCCACATCACTTCCCCTTTTTCTGTTT
>NC_022009.1:6708819-6715979 GCF_000317375.1 Microtus ochrogaster | reverse complement strand
TCTACAGCAGGCCACCAACAAACAGCAAAAATCTGTGTTAAAGTCTCTCTCCCTTATTTTTAAGCCTTCTCAGGTTTTATGTGGAGTTCATTAGCGGGGCTGGCTTAACCCTACAATTGATGACTATCTTAAATGTCACCATAGAACCTTCATCAACAACTGATGGAAGCAGAGGCAGAAAGCCACAGCAGAACACTGGGCTGAGCTCCCAAAGTCTAGTTGAAGAGTAGGAGGAGTGAGAAAATGAGCAAAGAGGTTAAGACTATGATGGGGATACCCATGGAAACAGATTACCTGAGATAATGGGAGCTCACAAACTCTGGCGGGATAGGGAAGGAACTGACAGAAGACCAAACTAGGCCCTCTGAATGTGGGTGACAGTTGTATTGCTGGGGCAGACTGTGGGGCTACTGGCAGTGGGACCAGGATTTATTCTTACTGTTTATACTGGCTTTTTGGAACCTGTTCTCTTTGGAGGGATACCCTGCTCAGCTTAGATGTAGTCGGGAGGGTCTTGGTCCTTCCTCAAAGCAATGCCTTACCCTTTCTGAGGAGTGGATGGTGGTTGGAGGGAGGTGGAGGGAACAGAAGAAAGGGAATGAGTGGGAACTAGAATTGGTATGTAAAATGAAAAAAAGATACATTTTTAAAATAAAAAATATAATGTGAGAAGAATAAATAAAAAAAATGATAATTTTCTCAGATTTTCATCTAAAATATTAAAATTTTTGATAGAATATGCATTTTAAACAGTGAAATTTTCATTATCATTTGATTTTAATTATGAGGTAATTTTGACATTAATTTTAATAATTCCGCATGCATAATCTTTAGTGGAGTGATTATAAATGAGAATACTATAGACTTTTGAGTGGTTTGGATTTGAGTGTTATGCTCAATGGCAAAGCTACCATTCCTATTAATGGGTTTCCAGTTCATGGCCTTCTTTGGAAAGACCTATTTATATCGTAATGTATTTTTCATGTGAATTCACACTGGCCCAATATTATGACTTTCATTATGACATCCTCAAACACAGGTGGCATAATCTTATTGCATTCCATGATTTTTTTTCTTTTTCCATTTTTTCTCCCATTGATCTTCTTCTTTCCAAATTGTTCGTTCTATGGTTTCAAGTCATATAGTTTTATTTTTAAGTCATATTTTATATACAAGAGGAAACAATATTTTCAGGAGAGTAGAGTGGGTTGAGGTGGGATTCCCCTCTGTATGCTGTGAATATACCTTATTAGCATTGGTTAATAAAGAAGCTGTTTTGGCCTATGGCAGGCCAAAATATAGCAAGCCAGGAAATCTATACAGAGATATAGAGAGGGAGTAGGCAGAGTCAGATAAATGCCATGTAGCTGTTGAAAGAGATAGACACCAGAACCTTATGGGTAGGCAACAGTGTCATGGTGATACATAGATGAACAGAAACAGGTTAATTTAAGTTATAAGTGCTAGTTAGGAATACACTTAAACCATTGGCCAAACAGTGTTCTGTTAATATAGTTTTGTGTGATTATTTGGGTGTGGGTGACCAGACAATGAATGAGTAGTCCCTCTTTACAAATGGTGTCTACTGTCTAGCATGGATCCGTATAAGTCCTAAAAAAAGCTTTTAAAAAAGAGAAAGAGCTTCTAGATCCACAAAAACAAGAGTTAAGTGCAGCTTCTTGGCAGGCTCTGTTTTCTGGCTGCAGAGGCATGGCTTTTCCAGAGAAGGCTTCCTGGTTTGTGCTGGTAGCATGAATGGCTCTTTCAGGAGGTCATGTTATGGAACACTTAAATGGGGTTTGTGAGCAGCATATTACAACTTAGTTTATGGTGACATAGACCGGCTGCATCCCTAGAGCTGGTGCAGTGAGCATGGTTTGTGAGGTGGTGAACATGTCTTTATCCTATTAGAGCCAGTAGGAAAAGCCACAGCATAAATCCTAGCCATGCCTGCTTAGCATTTCAGAAAAAAAAATCTCTCCTGGTCAGAAAATGATTATAGATACACAATAAGACAGATTCAGATGAAAAAGACCAGTGAATTGTTCCGTGTTAGACAAGTATACATAGGCTTAAGAGAGAGATAAGAAAGAGTAAGTCATAGATTGAAGGAGTAAAGATAATAAATATTAAAAATGTAATAGAGTGAAAAAGCCGTGAAAAAATGGAAAATACACAAAGAATCTGGATTATGCATATTATTGTGTTTTCTTTGAATTTTTTTTTTTTTTACAACAGAGAGACATTTGATTCTGTGGGCTGCTAAGTTAAACCTCTATAAGGATATGTTGCTTTGGGAAAGAGATTCTGCTTTTGTTTTCATAGAAGAGGAGAAGCTATGGATTCCTCTCAGGCTAATTTAGTATAATAGAACAAGACCCTCTGAAAGGTCTCCATGAACCCTATAAATACTTCATCTAACAGCAGGAATCAGTTTGGAGAAAATTCCTAAAATAATTTTTTATAAATGTTTGTTTTCATTTAAAGGGGATGTGATATAGAGGTGAATACTTGGCATTGGAATGGATTTTGGTCTATACAGATTTAAGGTAAATTCTGTCACACTGTGCATATGTATTTTTGCTCTTGAGGTCTGATCACATGCTTGTTCAGTCCCAGTCCAGCTGGCCTTAGTGAGCTCCCATTAGATCAGTCACACTGTCTCAGTGGATGGACACACTACTCTCGGTCCTGACTTCCTTGCCCATGTTCTCCCTCCTTCTGTTCTTCATCTGGACCTTGGGAACTCAGTTCAATGCTCCAGTGTGGGTCCCTGTCTCTATCTCCATCCATTGCCGGATGAAGATATTCTATGGTGATATGCAAGATATTCATCAGTGTGGCTATGGGAGAAGGCCAGTTCAGGCTCCCTCTCCTCTGCTGCCAAAGGTATTGTGTTTGTAGAGCTCATTTAAAATGTAATGCATAATTAAGAAATATGGATTAATAAGTAGTTACCTATAATTATCAAATTTTTAATTATATAGGTTTTCTAGGTATATAGATATAGATAATCTTCAACATTTTAAAGACCTACGGAATATGGCATTTAAAAGATTTTAAGAACTTAGACTTTTTTCAACAGTGAGACATATCTACTTGTGGTAGCATCAATTACTTCAGAGAGGTTGATGGTATTGAAGAAACTCATTATAGAATTTGCCTTCAATGTGACAAGGCTAACCATTTGGGCAAGAAATTGATCTTGTCTGGTCTGCTTGATGGTATCCTGTATGAACTGGAGACTCACCAAAAAAATGACTGCTAAATTTTCCAAAAGAAGGTGAGACTGTCATTCAAGGTTCCTGCTTCACAGAAGAAACTGCCAAACATTCTTCAGAATACAGAAGAAAGTGACTGATAAACTGGCAATATAGGTGAAACAGTCTTCCAAATTTCCTGCTTCATCAAAAAGTCTGCCAGATACTATGGGTCTGTAGGCTGAATATGGATACCTCAATGTTACAAAAGAACTTTGGGTGACTATCCAGGCAGTAAGATATATCTGTCAATTCTACAATATTGGAAGTTGCTAGTAAAGCACTTTCTGTAATAGGTAATACTATATCTTTCTGAGGTCTTTGATGGAACTGGAGATAGATAGTTATAGTCTTCCTTAGTTATGATAAAAGATAAATTAGACATGAAGCTGTAGACTCACAAAGAAATATTATCATTCTTGTTTGATACTTATTTTGTTATATGTAATTTTACTATGTTAAAGTTAAAACCTTCCTTTTTTTTAGACAGAAAAGGGGAAGATGATGTGGGTTTCCCCTCTGTATGTTGTAAATTGTCTTATTACTACTGGTTAATAAAGAAGCAGCTTTGGCCCATGGCAGGGCAGAATATAGCAAGGTTGGAAACCTGAACAATGGTATAGAGAAGGAGTAGGTAGAATCATGCCATGTAGCTGCTGAAGGAGAAAGATGCCATAACCTTACCAGTAGGCAACAGCCTGATGGTGATACATAGATTAATAGAAATGGTTAAATTAACATGTAAGAACTAGATAGGAATACACATAAGCCATTGGCCAAATAATTTTCTAATCAATATTGTTCTTTTTTATTATTTGGGTTTGGGTGGCTAGCAAATGGTCAAGCAGCCTCTATCTACTGTTGGTATTACCATGCTAAACAAAATGGGAATTTGTCTTTGAGGACTGAAGGCTAAAAGCCCTGAGTGTCCACAGAAATTCCCCCAGGTAGGTATATTTTTCTGCCTGTAAATCCAACGAGGCAGGTCCTCATTGGTTATATCCGTGTCTCCAGTTGATTTGCTGTGCTTTTGCTGTATCACTGGCTTTCTCCAGAGGCCATCCTGGTCCAGTGTATCTTCTTTCAATGAATCACTTGTGGTATGGCATGTAGAAATATGGTCTTGTAATACTGTTCAGTTTTCATATCTTGGCTCCTGTGAATTTGTTACCTCACTGGTCAAAAAAGACTTTGTAGATATGATTAGGATGAAACAAAGGAGATTCAAAGAGTCTCCTGAGTTTTGGAGAGACTCCAAAATAGCTTAGGTCTCCACTTATTTAAGAGTGGACATCTTAGGATTACTAGAGTTTCAGGAAGTAAATGTATGTATGTTTGCTCTTACTTGGTTATAATTATTATTTGCATAGCCTTAGAAACTTTTCCCAGTGCAATCATGGACATTAGTGTTCTAGAACAGAAAGATTTAATATAAGGATAATATAAGAATGAGAAAAGACAGTACTGGTGGTGGCTTTTGTCTACGTTTTTGACATTTAAAATTGCTTTCTCTAGAATTTTAGTGGATAAAGACTAGTTAGTTGGAAACCAACAGAAGTCAAGTTTTTGATAAACACACAGCATTTAAGAGATTCCCATGTCATAATACCCTTAGATATTTACTAACCATGTAATGTGTGTAGAAGCATTGTTGTCCTAGAAACTCAATGTACAGAACTGATACACATGAATATATCAAATCAAATTTTTTGTAGGTAGAAATATAAGCAATTACTTTTATTTTAAATTTACTAAGACATTTCCATTTTAAAAGTTTGATAGGACTAAAGTTCCTTATCTCCCATTGACATTTAAGACAACCATTTTTGTCATTATAATATCACTTACAAACTACAAAGAATTTCTTTAATCATAAGCTATAGTTGGCTTCCTTTTGTATATATCAAAGTTTCATTCTTTTATTGATTCAGAGATAGTTTTACCTTTGTAAATAAAATATTACCTGAATTTGCTAAATATTCATTGCATAATGCATTATTTCCAAATGTGTAAATCAAATCAAATATGATAAAAACTTCTTAGTCATTTTTAGAAATTAAATTCCATCGTGATTTGTCACAAGATTAAGTTATTTCCTATTATAATGATATTAGATAGAGTTGCTTGGTTTTAGAATGTTGCAGCAGTTTTTATGTGGTGGGCTGGGTAAACTTGTTGCAGAACTCCTTAAGAGCTTGTGCTTGGCTCCCAGTGGAACAGACTTTTCCAAGACCCACAGAGGGTAGATTTCCTGAAGCAAACGAACCTGAAACTACAAATTTTCACCATCAATGATTTTTCTATAGTTTTATGAGACAAAATATGAACTACCCTGATTTGATCACTACCAATACCTCACAAAAATCAACTTGAAAGGGCCAAGGAAATGGTGTTTAAAGTGCAAGTTTGAGGATCCAAGTTCAGTCTCACAGAATTCACGTGAAAAAGTCACGATTGGCAACCTGTTATTCCAGAACTGGGGAGGCTGAAACTGGGGAGTATTTGGGGATTGCTGACCAGTTAGTCTAGGTAACTTGGTGAGCTCTAGGTTTAGTGAGAGCCCCTGTCTTTAAAAACAAGGTAGACAGGAACTGAGGAAAACATCTGATGGTGAACTCTTGACTCCACATACATGTGTATATGCAGACAGATGTACATACACAAACACAAATAAATCAATAATTTAAGGGTGTAATGGTTTATTTTGGCTCATGATTTGAAAGTACAGCCTACTATGTCAGGGAAGCATTGAGAGCAAATCTAGGCTGTAGCAGCAGGGGTGTGAATTTGCTTATTCACATCCATGTGACTCAGGAAGCAGGAAAAAGACGTTTCTTCCAGATTTGAAGTTTTTTTTACAACACACATACACACACACACACACACTCACACACACACACACACACACACACACACACACACACATGCATTTACACATACATCCTGGCACACAGGCATCTTTTTTTTCCTCCATTGGAGTTCCTAGCACATGGGCAATGGCATGCATATTCACATTCACCATGTAGGATTATCTCCAATATTTATTTCTTCTGGAAACACTCTTAAAGGCATTCCCAAATAAATACCTCACCAACACCCTGGGTGTTTTTTAATCCAATCGAATTAGAAATCCAAATTACATATGACCATGTTGTATACAGGCATTAAGTCATCATGCTATGCTTCATTGAACAACTTTGAATTTTACATTTCATTTAGTAAAACACAATTCAAAAAAATACATATTAAGTTTGAAAGTTTCTTTCTCTCTGCTATACAGTCAAGTTTATATTCTCATGTGGAGTTTGTTTTAGTTAATTATTATGGTGTATATTTCCATAGACAGGCTGACTTTTTAAAAATTAATTTTATTGAGCATATGGAATATTAACATTTTCCGAAGATTCTGTAAAAAAACTTTGTTTATGGACACCTCCTTTACCCCTTCTTATATTTCTATCATTTTATCTTGATCTCACCAGTTTTTAGGTTTCCTTTTCTATAATATCCTATTTCTTCTTTTTGTTTCTTAAAAAAAAATAGTTTGAGAATGATCTTTTGACAGAATTTCAACACTGTCTTCCCTATATATCACTGGATATCAATTTACAGACTCTCAGTTTTTACTTAACGAAATGCATACTGCCTCACTATCTTGGTGTAGCATGGCATTTTCATCCACTGGCCAATGGAAGGCTATAGAGGTCTCAATTAATGCAGTAATAAAGAACTTGATTCATGTGGGTTTTCCTGTTGCATTTTTAGAGTAAATTCTTAGAAATGGGATTGCTACCTCGCTACATTAAATCTCTCTCTCTCTCTCTCTCTCTCTCTCTCTCTCTCTCTCTCTCACCATATGCCAGCACATATGAACTGACTGCAACATACAAAAGAAGAAAA
>NC_022009.1:6704270-6708719 GCF_000317375.1 Microtus ochrogaster | reverse complement strand
CACACACACACACACACACACACACACACACACACACACACACACAAAACTAACCATAACCTGTGAATTGAGAGGAAATCTTTGTTCGCAAGGATTGCCTTAAATTCCAACTCTGGCAAGTAAGATAGTGTATTTATTTCCATAGATACTGTCCAGGTAACCAACTTCAGTAGTAATTTATGACTACCTGCTGCTCCATGACCTCATCAAGAGTTCTTCTTTCAAAGTTATCAGTATGGCCAGTGAGGGATGAACTACCAGGACGGATTTAATTTATGTAATTGTCTTCTAATGAGGTGAATGCATCTTTCCATATGTTTATAAAGCACATACCCAGATTCAGATATAAATTATCTGTTAATGACTTATCTCTTTTAAAAGTATTTTAAAATTTACATTAGGGAAATTAGTCTTTTATCCAGGCTCTACCTTACTAATGTTTCCTCTTGATTTGTCAGTTGTATTTATGTCACCTTATAAAAGGATTGTGTGTGTGTGTGTGTGTGTGTAGCCAAATTAGTTTGTATTAGGCCTTTTAAAATTAAATTGTAATCAGGTTGATACACCTGAGAAGCTACATTAAAAAGGCAATAATAAGCTTCCATTTTAAAGACAGTTTGCTTATTTACTTATTTTAAAGCACTGGTAATTAAACCTAAAGCCTCACGTGTGATAGGTAAGCATGCTACCAATGAGCTTCAGCCCCAGTACTATTTACACTGTTTAATTCTCTTGTATGAGTTTACATGAAATCAGGGTATCTTAAATAAAAATGTGAATATAGTTTGATATGTAATGAATGAAATATTTTAAATTGATTTTACTTATAACTTATCTATCCTTTTTAATACATGCCATCTTTTCCAGCTCTGCCAAGAACTCTTTCACAGTGACCATTCTCTGTGCTAACATATTCCTTGAAATCTATTGGAGTCAAAGGACTCTGTTAAGACACCAAGGAAGATGCCACTAATCTGTTTCAATATATTGCTTGAATCACAGATGTAATTATCTAAGTTCTATTCATACTTTCTAAGGTTAGTGATAAGACAAAGGCATCTCCTTTTGTTTCAGGTTCCAGGGGCAGTTGCTAATGATGGCTCAGGAGATGGATGAAGGCCAGCATTTGTGCTCAACATACTGAAACAAACCTCATTCAGTCTCTCCCCATATTTCTATTATTTTCCCCCTGTTCTCATCTCTACCCCGACAGGTAAACAGTCTCTCTAGGCTCTATTTAATTGTAGACTATTGGTCATTTCCTAGGTCGAGGCTTTTTCTCGGACTGCAAATTTGTCTCTCAGGCCTCAAAACTTCTTCAGTTCCCAGATGTTTTTTGCTGAAATGATGTCACAAATTTTGCTTCTTTGCTTCATATTATGCTGAATTTAACAAAAGGTAGTAGGTATCAGATTTAGGCTTTTTCTTATAGGAAAACTATTTTTAAAAATTCAGAGTTCACATATTAGGAGAAACTATAAGCCTCTGAAATAATTTTTTTTTACCAGAGAAATGGCACTTGTGTGACAACAGAATCATAGGGAAATATGTGCGCTTCCAAGACATCTTCTGTGACTGATTCTGCTGCCAGTCAGTGGAGCTGAAACTGGAAGGGTTTGTTTCAATCTTTAGCATGGCTGTCTTCCAGGTATGTCCAATACTCTCAGAGGTTAGTTTCATCAGTCTGGTTCTCTTTTATAGTAGTTATGAATTTTGCAAATCCTCAGCCCACAGAGTTGTGCCTGTAGCAAGCTATGAATGAGTGTTTTATTTATTTATTTTTCTTTCTACTTCTGTCTCAGTATCTCACATTGCATCTCTTGGCTCTGAAACTGTATAACATTAAGGCAAACTATTGCTTAGATTTCCCCTCTACACAAGTTGGATTTAAGCAATAAAATGTCAAAACTAGGGTTAAATATATTATAGATAAAATGAATTTATAGTACCCATGATGCTTTCATTATTAAGTATAAACATATATCTTGAATATCTTCTCCCATTGTCATCACTGTTTATGCTTAAGTTACTCCTGAAATACGATGGGCAGGAGAAAATTCCATTCTTGATGAAATCTTCAAAATCTTCAAAGGATAAACATTAAGCATAAAATTTCTAGTGGGGTCAGAAGTCCCTGTTTGGGGGCATGTAAATTTGCACTGTCATTTCTTTAGACTTTTTAAATTATTTAGAAAATAATCTTGGATTTCCTGTAAGAAGAGTTACTAAAGTTGACTCCCATGCATCCAAACAGTCCAGGGCCTCTTCTTAAATATCTTTTTCATTTCAATGCTGGATAGGATGTTAAGTCCCCAGCACTCTTCAGATGCAGGTCCTTGGGGAAAAGGTACCATATCCCTTAGGTGTTTTCATATCATTAGGATTATTTCTGTCTTTTCTCTGAATACATGAAGAAAAAATCCTGTTATGTGTGTGTGAACACACATTTTAGTTTCTCTTAGTTCCACTATTGAGTTTCAAGGTGAATAGTGACTGCAGATTTGCATCAAATATCAAAAGCAGAAATTTACTTTTTCCCTTATTTTTGAATTTCCTCATAATAACTAAACTGCCCCATCAACCTTTAATATTTAACTAACCCTGAGGCAGATAAAAAGTCTTGTGCCAACTGACGAAAAACTTAATTATATAAAATGTCGAAGGAGAAAAAATACATTGTTGCCATTTAGAATATTATCATCATGACAAGTGGATAAGACCAACTTTCAATTTTTAGAATTCTAATTATCATATATTATAGCCATTTCTTAGAAAAGCCCCTTGTCAAATGTAGAAAGAAGATTTAATAAAAGTGTTATGGAAGAATTAGGCAATCAACCCAAAATAAGAACTAAAAGCACTCATCCCAGGAAAAATTGAAAAAGACTGTCAAACAATGACTAGGGGAAGTTCTTTCTGCAACTGACAACTCATGGCAAATTTCAGTGCCATCTTCCTGGATTGTGACCATTGCCATCCTATATGAAACATAGTCCGTCACCAAGTCCACAATACAGTAAATGATAGAACATTAATTCCATGAACTAAGTTAATAAAAAAGTATCTTTAAGAGAATTGTATTTTGAGAATCTTGAACAAATAGTACAAGAACATGTTCTTGTCATGCTGGTCATATGAATTATATGTGTTCTGGTATCCATGGCAAATGCTGCTCAAAGCAACATTCATATATAAAAGAAATACCCAACCAAGAGAAAGAAGTATATAGAACTTGAAGAGAATATTTGTAAATAAGACATCTGATAGAAGATTAATATCCACTATATAAAAATAACTCAAGAAACAAAGAATCAAAGAAAGAAACAATCCACTTAAAGAAACAAGTTATGGTTTCTAAAAGAATTCTCAAAAGAAGAAATAAAAGTGGGTAAGTTATATCTTTAAAATGTCCATCACCAGGCTGGGCAGTGGTGGCACACATCTTTAATCCCAGCACTTGGGAGGCAGAGGCAGATGGATCTCTGTGAGTTCGAGGCTAGCCTGGTCTACAAGAGCTAGTTCCAGGACAGGAACCAAAAAACTATGGAGAAACCCTGTCTCGAAAAATCAAAAAAAAAAAAGTCCATCATCCTAATAAATTAGGAAAATGCTAATTAAAGGTGCTTTGGGGTTTCATTTTACCCCAGTCATAACGGCCAAGATCAAGAAAACAATTGACAACAAAGTCTGATGAGAATGTAGGGAAAGAGGACCACTCATTTACTGTGACAGGATGGCAAACTGATGAGGGTACTATGGAAATTACTGTGGAAACGTCTCAGGAAGTTAAAAGTAAATCTATCATGTGATCAGATTTACACCTTCTTGACATATCTGAAAGCACTCAACATCCTACTCGGCAGACACTGGCTCAGGCTTGTTCACTGTTACTCTATTCACAGGAGCTAGGAAATGGAAACAAACTAATGTTCTTGAACTGATGAATGGATAATGAAAAGCAGTGCATATACTCAATGAAATATTGGTAATCTGTAAAGAAAAATTAAATCATAAGACTTGAAAATAAATGGATGAAACTAAGGATATTGCACCAAATGGGGTAATTCAGACCCAGGAAGATAAATGCTTCAGGTTATCTCTGATTTGTGGATCCAAGCTTTGCATGTTTAGATGTGAAAATATAATCTAAAGTTATCTAAGAGTGGAAGGAGGAGCTCTAAAGAGGGAGATACTAGGACATAGGTGTTATGAAGGAGACATGGGGAAAAGGGTTTGGGGAAGACTTTAAATGGGAAAAGAAGAGGTAAGGAAATACAGAGGAAAAATGGAGGATTGATAAATAAAACATTAAGGGTGTTTGAAAAGTCACAGGAAAATGTAATTAGTTTGTGTTTGCATCTATCTATCTATCTATCTATCTATCTATCTATCTATCTATCTATCTATCTATCTATCATCTATCTATCTATCTATCTATCTATCTATCTA
>NC_022009.1:6690400-6704170 GCF_000317375.1 Microtus ochrogaster | reverse complement strand
TATCTATCTATCTATCTATCTATCTATCTATCATCTATCTATCTATCTATCTATCTATCTATCTATCTATCTATCTATCATCTATCAATCATCTTTTTACAGAAATTACACCACTAGGGGTAACAATGTTCCCTTCAAGAGCCACAGACTAACAAAAATCCAGTTGGAGGCATGGGAAGCCTCCTTTCTAGTTTATTCTCTGAGGACTCATTCTCAGTATGAGAAGATGCACATCAAATGCCTTGGGGCAAAACCAAATCGATTCATTTATTTTAAATTACATTTTTATCCTTTGAAATATACATACACACACAGTTGAAATTGAGTAAACTTCAACAATGCTTCTATAAGGCACCACAGGATAACAAACAAAAAACCCATTGCCAGGAATGGCTAACCTCTTTTGTAGTTGTTGGATAATGGGATCCCATAGATGCACAAACACTATATTATTGGCATTACTCTTTATTATTTTTTAGAACTTGATGTTAAGACCCTATTGCTGACAACACCCACATACTTGAAACATAGGGCATAAAGAAAGCAAGTTGGTACTGTCCTAGAAGTTTCGTCCTTTCTGGACAGTTTTCATATTACTAGAAATTGCTTTGCATATCAGAGAAGAATAGTAATCAGTCTTACTGAGATATGAATGCTATGAAATAAAATAATGACTTGCCTGGCAAGATGTAACCCCATTGGTACAAAAAAGGTGTGACTATTACTAGAGTAACCAACCATTTTCTTATTAGCTATAAGTCCTCATTCATGAGACAGAATCCATATCTAGAACTGTGAACAGGGTGAAGAACCTGTGGCTAGATGAGTCATAGACCTTGTGGGTGAACCTAATTATTATTATTATTATTATTATTATTATTATTATTATTATTATTCTCAGTTGATATTAAAACTACTTCCAGTAACTTATTTATATACCTATTGTGTTTATTAGTTTTATGTCAGTATGATAAATGCTAGAGTCATCTGAGATGAGGGAACTTAGTTGAAGAACTGCAATCACTTCCATCTGGTTTCACTTTAGGCACATCTGTGGGGTACTTCCTTGATTAATGATTGAGGAGGGAGGGTCTAAACCACTGTTATCATTGCCCTCCCTAGAAAGTTGATTCTGGGTTATATGTATATATGTGAGTAGGCATGAGGATCAAGCCTATGCTTCTTCATGCCCTTTATTTTTGTAGTTCCTGCTTCTAGGTTCCCTGCTTGAGCTCCTATCCTTATTTCTCTTTATGATGGACTGTGAGGAAGGTGTGAAAGCCAAATAAATAAACCCTTTCCTCCTCAAGTTGCTTCTAGTCATGGTTTGTTATTACCCCAATGGAAAGCAAACTAGGATACCAACAGATCCGTGAGCATTTCAGCCAGCGTCAGAGAAGCTTCTTGCAATCGTTGGCGATTAACACAGAAACCATTAACCAGTCAATTTTAGACCAGCAGCTCCTATCAACTGATAGCTTCTGGAAGAAGTAAAGTAGTTTTCTGTAAGGTGTAGCTTCTGGTAAGTCAACTATGCTCTAGTGGAAGGCCACACATCAAGTAATATTTGAACAACACAAAGTAATATTGGCCACAGTGTTTGGTAGGTGGGTGTCTTAGGGTTTTTATTGTTGTGAAGCGACTCCATGACCATGGCAACATTTAATTGGGTTGACTTCCTTACCTTTTCAGAGGTGCAGGCCATTATCATCATTTCAGGGATCAAGGAGGCATGTAGGCTGAGCTGGTGCTGGAGCTGAGAGTGCAACATATTAACCAGAAGGCAGCAGGAAGTTGACTGTCTATCACACCAGGAGAAACTTGCGCAAGAGACCTCAGAGCTCATCCCCATGGCCACACATTTTCTCCAACCTTCTAATAGTGCCACTCCCTTTGGGGGCCATTTTCTTTCAAACCACCACAGTGGGTAAGGCAATATGGAACTGGAAGGAGTTTGGTGAGCTGCATAAATATGGTCAAAACATGTTAGACCAACTTCTCAAAGAACTGATGAAATATATATTAAAAATAAATTTTTATTATTTAAGATATTCATACATTTATATAATATACATTGATTATACTTGTCCCTTACTACCTCTCTTTAACTCCCTCTAGTGTCCTTCTGTCTCCATCTCAACTTCATGTCCTCTTTTTATTCTCATTAATAAACCAGAATCCAATTAATGTTGATCATACATGGAGGTGTATCTGGCCATCCACTGGAGGGTGGGCAGCCTATCAAAGCTTCATCATCAAAGAAGAATGATTGTATTTCCATCAGCAGTTATTAATAGCTTGCCACTCCTTCCATAGAGGTGGGATATCTCTGTCTCTTCCTCCTTCTTACAGCTATTTTGACTAGCTCGATCTTGCCCAGCTCTCTTGCTGTGGTTGATAAATACAGCAGACATGTCATGTTCAGGGTATTTCACAGCTTCCCTCCCCATTTGTTGGCTGTTATATTCTTTCTTCTCCTTATTCCAAGAAATTGCATGATCAAAATTTGACTTTTCATTTGTCTCTATGGATAAGTGTGCTTCCTAAAATGTGAGCTTGATCAAGTTAATCATAATCAAAATCTAATGATACTTTTGTACATAATATTCAACTAGTCACTCATCCTGCGAACTGAAGAGCAGTTTTAATTAAACATTAATATTGATGCTGATTTTTATTTTTACTTTTCAACTTTTTTTATTAATTATTGAGTTTCTTTTTTTTAAGAAAATGTGCTTTTGTTGAAGTTAGATTTCTGTTCCTAATGATGTTAATGTCTACTAACTGCTCACTGGAAGGTATTTAAAACTTTATCTGATTGCATAAATTTGACTATGACATAAAAATTATAAGGAACTACATTGAGAAGTTATCAACATACTTTATAAAACTTATAAAAATCATTAACCTTTTCAAGGTGTATGAATCAGGTCTTATCTAAAGTCTGCATTGAATTTTTTTTATTTTTTTTAAAGTTCTTTTTTTTATATTGAGAAAAAAAAATTTCCGCCTCCTCCCAGCCTCCCACTCCTCCCGCCCTCCCCTCACTCCTCTCCCCCTCCCTCTCGAGTCTGAAGAGCAGTCAGGGTTCCCTGCTCTGTGGAAAGTCCAAAGTCCTCCCCCCTCCATCCTGGTCTAGGAAGGTGAACATCCAAACTGGCTAGGCCCCCACAAAGCCAGAACAAGAAGTAGGATCAAAACCCAGTGCCATTGTCCTTGGCTTCTCAGCAACCCTCATTGTCCGCCATATTCAGAGAGTCCGGGTTTATCCCCTGTTTTTTCAGTCACAATCCAGCTGGCCTTGGTGAGCTCCCAATAGATCAGCCCCACTGTCTCCGTGGGTGGGTGCACCCCTCTTGGTCCTGACTTCCTTGCTCATCTTCTCCCTCCTTCTGTTCCTCATTGGGACTTTGGGAGCTCAGTCCAGTGTTCCAGTGTGGGTTTCTGTCTCTATCTCCATCCATCGCCAGATGAAGGTTCCGTCTAGATGGGATTCCTCTCTGCACTGAATTTGAAAGACAATTTCAACATGTTCGTCATAGTAGAATTTTTATTTTTTATTGTCTGTACTATGCTATACATTTTTCTTCACTCCCCTCCCTTCCTTCCCTCTCCCCTTCTACCCTCTCTCATGGCTCCCATGATCCCAATTTACTTTTTTTTAATCTTGTCTTTTTCTCCTTTTTATTTAGAGCCTTATATGTCTCTCTTAGGGTCCTCTTTGTTGTCTAGGTTTTCTGGGATTGTGGATTATAGGCTGTTTCTTTTTTCTTTATGCCTATAAGTCACATATGAGTGAATACATGTTATATTTGTCTTTCTGGGTCTGGGTTACCTCACTCAATATGTTTTTTTTCTAGATCCATTCAAGACTTCTTTTTTTTTTTCTGCTGAGTAGTACTTCATTGTATAAATGCATCACATTTTCTTTTAGTTGAAGTGTATCTAGGTTGTTTCCAGGTTCTAACTATTACAAATAATGCTGCTATGAACATAGTTGAACACATGTTCTTGTGGTATGATTGAGATTCACAGGCTAACTGATTGGATATAAATTTTTAATTTTTAAAAAAATACTTATACTATATTCTAATTTGGCTTTAGATAGTTTATTCTTGTTAAAATTTCAAAGAAATATAAATTATTGCCATTGCTCTTGATTGAGTACCAGAAATTGAAGGTAAGTCCTTATTGCTGAACACACACAGACACACAGATGCACAGACACACAGACACACAGACACACAGACACACACACACACACACACACACACACTTTGGACACAGGACTTGAAGAAAATGAGCTGAATGTGACTTATAAGCCTCTTCCTTAAGAATTAGCTTTCATAATGCCAAAAGTTGTTAAACAAGCTTCCAAGGAAGAAAAACAATCATTGTCTACCCAGCTGTAATGCCTACCACATTTATCATGGCAAGATAGCCCCAAAAATAAAATAGTGGCACAAGATGTATTGAAGATAACTACAGATGTCTAATTGGACTTAGACCTACTCAATAGGAAGGAATTTGTGCCCTGACACTGTAAACCTAGCCAACTATCTATGGTTCGTAAGGCTACAGACAACAAAAGGGAATCTAATACTAACACTTTCCAAAAGCAATAAAATTCCTGACTGTATTATAAATACTTAGTCTTGTTTCCACAAATAAGTATAGCTCTCATCCCTCATCAAGTAACATTTGTTTTTAGCACACAGAGACCATTACAGAAATCCACAAGTGACCAAAATGTATAGAAGAGCTGTCTGTTGGGTGCCTGACCTCAGCTGATACTTTTACAACACAGCCTTTATAGTTAAGATTCAGGGACCATGATGGAAGGAGGAACAGAAAGATTATACGAGCCAGAGGACCAATGAATATGCTGCAAGATAATGTCTTCTATACATGTCAGGGGGGCTGTCCCATGACATCTCAATAATATCTTGTAAACAATACCTAAATAGCAAAATGACAAAACCGGTTGACATGCAAATGTGGGTGAGGGAAATCCCCTAGGACTCCCCATGAAGTGAAGAGCTGCAAGTAGTTGATGACTTCTGAGAGAAGGAGAATCTGTCTTTTCCAATGAGCACGCTAACTAGTTATTCAATACAAAAGGGTCAGCTTTAACCAGATATCCATATGAGAAACACTACATGAACTCAGCAAAATATATATCATGTATTTTTTATTATGAATATATATAATAAAAGAATAAAGAGCTAATACATTTAGGAATGTATAAAGGAGTATGGGAGGACTCAGAGGGAGGAGGAGGAAATAATGTAAACACATTAGTTATTAGAATATTTTATATTCTCCAAAAAATGGAACATATATGAGCTTCAAACCAGGCCAGTTAGTAAAACAACTAACAAGTTTCAGATATAAGAAGTGACCTGTTTAATTCAGTCCATTGCAAACAACTGTGGCTGCACTTAAACAAATACTCATATTACAAAGGTTTGTATAGATTATCAAAGATATCCTGAAGCTTTCTTTAAGAAATTGTTTGTTTTCTAATTTTCCCCACTTCAGTTAATACAAATAATAGTGTTGATTTTTTTAAAGAAAGTTGTTTCTATTCAGTTTATTCATCTATAGATGCAAATATACTTGCTATAATATACTATGGTGAATGAATCATTTTTTTAAATTTTCTCTCAGAATGTTAAATATTTCCTGAAATCTGTGGAACAAATGCATACCTGACCTTTCATAAAGATGAGCAACCTTAGGCTATAAAAAGTACAAAAGCCTCCAGAGGGATAGTCAGCCTTGCTACCAGGTTTAAAAATGATTTTCCTTAAATGTCTCTACTAGAAGCCAAAGGAGTGACTTTTCTTTTATATCCTTTAAGCACCAAAGGAACCCTAGAGTGGTGCTCAGAAGACAGGAGCTGTTGGAGATTTACCCAAAAGCTTTCACCTCTTAAGAATCTGACATTTTTTTCTAAAAGGTACTAATAAAATAGTTTTAGGAGCTGGATAAATGGCTCAGTGATTAAGAGGACTGCTCTTCTAGGGGACCCAAGTTCAGTTCCCAGTACTCATGTTAGCAAGTTTACAACTGCTAGCAAGAACTCCAGGTCCAAGGAATACGATGACCTCCTCTGACATCTGCAGCCTCCTGCACATATCTACAAGCACACATACATACCTAATGAAAATAAAATCAATTTTTTAATCAAAATACTCAACTTCATAAAGAAGAACAAAGAACAAAAAACCTAGGATTTCTGAAACAATCATGTACAATAAAGGAACTTCTGGGGGTATCACCGTTCCCTCAAGTTCTACTATAGCAGTTTGGTACTGGCATAAAAATAGACACGTGGATCAATGGAATCGGATCGAAGACCATGACATAAATCTCTGCTTTTATAAACACCTGAGTTTTGACAAAGAAGCCAAAAATATACATACAATGGAAAAAGAAAGCATATTCAACAAATGTGCTGGCATAACTTGTTGGCAGCATGAAGAAGAATGCTAAAAGATCCATATCTATTACCCTTTGCAAAACTCAACTCCAAGTGGATCAAAGACCTCAAAAGGAACCCAGTTATACTGAAGCTGATTGAAAACAAAGTGGGAAGTAGCCTTGAACACATTGGAACAGGAGACTATTTACTGAATATAACACCCAGTAACACAGATACTGAGATTGACAATAAATAAATGGGACCTCCTGAAACTGGGAAGTTTCTAGAAAGTAAGGGACACCGTCAATAAGACAAAATGGCAGGCTGCCTAATGGGAAAAGATCTTTACCAACCACACATCTGATAGAGGGATGACCTCCAAAGTACATAAAGAACTCAAGAAACTAGACATCAAAATATCAAATAATTTAATTAAAATATTGAGTGCAGATATAAACAGAAAATTTTCAACAGAAGAATTACAAATGGCCAAAAGGCTTTCAAAGAATTCTTCAACATCCTTGACCATCAGGGAAATGCAAATCAAAACTACTCTGAGATACCATCTTACACTTGTCAAAATGGCTAAAATAAAAAAATACTGGTAACTTTATGTTGGAGAGAAGGTTGATTAAGGGGAACCCTCCTCTGCTACTGGTGGGAGTGCAAAGTTGTACAGCCACTTTAGAAATCAGTATTGTGATTTCTCAGAAAATTGGGAATCAATCTACCTTAAGACTCAGCTATACCATTCTTGGGCACATACTCAAAGGATACACAACCATACCACAAGGACATTTGCTCCACTATATTCACAGTAGCATTGTTCATAATAGCCAGAACCTGGAAACAACCTAGAAGCCTATCAACTGGAAGACGAACAAAGAAAATGTGGTACATTTGCACAATAAAGTATTACTCAGCAGTAAAAAAATCACAGGGACATATTGAAATTTGCATTCAAATAAATAGAATTAGAGAAAAAACCATCCTGATTGAGGTAACCAAGACACAGAAAAAAAATAAACATGGAGGATCCCAGGAAAGGAAAATAGTTAAGATCTCCTGTATAAACTTGGAGAGGGAAAGAAGAGAGGAAACGGGGTATGGGAACATAAAGGATCCAGATAGCCGAGTTGGGGAAGGGATGGAGAAGGAGAGCAATAAAAGAGCTATCTTGATAGAGGGAGCCATTATAGGGTATTGGAGAAACCTGGTGCTAGGGAAATTCCCAGGGTTTCACAAGGATGACCCCAGTTAAGATTCCTAGCAATAGTGGAGAGGGTGACTGAACTGGCCTTCCCGTATGGTCATATTAGTGACTACCCTAATTGCCATCACCGAACATAGGTGATTTTCACACATTATTCCTTCCCACCTTTCTTTGACTCTTTAAAGCACATTCTGTCTATGGGAGATCAACAGCTTGAGTGTAGCATACCTATGTTGTCAGCTTAGGTGGGATTCCAAGTAATTACTATATTGTTCTGCTTATGCTACCCACAATTCCGTTTTTTGGTCTCTACCACCATAAAGTACATAATCATTTCATGAAATTTCCAATAACTTTATAAAGTTTATTGATGTTTTATATTAATCAAGTTGTATATAAGAAAGATCTCTCTTGGCAAATTTACCATATTTAAAAACTGGATAGGTTTTGTTTTGTATCTACTACAACATTTTATATGTATCTGATGGAAGTGTTATTTTATAACTCATTTTTTGTTATAAATATTTGCTGAACAAATTAGCACATCTTCTTGAAATGAGTTTAAGTGAATCTATGCTTGCTTTTTAGAGAAACTATTTCTCTAAAGAGATGTTTTTACTTAAAATGGTTCTGGACACAGGTGGATTGACCAAACACTAGACATATATTTTTGTGTGATTCATTTTTCATTTATCTGCACATGAAGCATATGGTTGTCTTTAAGTGACAATAGAGTATATGTGAATTTCATGTTGTGGATAAAATATAACCTTATATTCCAAAATTCCATTTACTCGAACAGCATGAGCACAAGAAGCTATATATGAGTGCTAGATATGGCTGGCTGCCAACATCTATCCAATCTTCCCTTGTTTCTTATTAAGAGGGTTTTGCTTTGGGGTAGCAGTACAGTTTACTTAAAATGCTCACCCTCTGAGACTTCCTTGTTTCTTGTGGTAGGTCATGTAGGTTATGCACTCAATGGCATGGAAAAATAATTTTATTATGATTTAGATAGATAAGTGAGATTTAAAGATATTATGAAATAATAAATATAATGTTTATTCCTTTATTCCTTTGCATTTATTTTTTCATCCTTTTTGAATATGATACATGAGGCATGTGGGGAAAGTAGCAAGACAGAATACCTGGGTCTTTGATGACATAGAGGGGCTGCCCTTCATTGCCTTGCTCATGATTTTGTACTTGATAAATATACCTTAACTTGATCTGATAAGGATAGGTTTTCCTCTTGCTCAGCTGAATATAATTCTAGCTCATGCAGTATTTATGAAGGAGCGCCTAAGGTCATGTTTGAAGGAATCTGTGGTATATATCACACCTTCACATAAATTTCTGAGGTCTATATGTTATCAAGGACCTTCTGTGCCTGATGCAAGGAAGATATATCCTAAAGGATAGGCATCTTGTTAGATAGAACCAGAGAATATGGAGAAATGCCTCATAAAAATGGTGTTTTCGTGGTATGGAGAATTTTATTTATTGATTTGCTTTCATTTTGACTTCAACACAAGACTTACTCAGGTGAAACTGGCACAACGCCTGTCACAGGAATGTTACTGAGAGTCATTGTTGGCTATTTTCTCTGAGGGTTAAATTCTAGGCTTAGTTAAGTTTATTCTTTTAAATTGTGAGGTTTTTATTCCTCAAGCAGAATAATACACTCTCCTTCCAGACTCTTACCACTGGGAAGTGCAATGCAGAGACACTGTCCAGTGTCTGAAGACTCTAAATTTAGATACAGCACTCTTATTTCATGGAGACTATTTTACCTTCTAACATAGTTTTATGTAATTGCTTTATTTATCATTTTACTTGTTTTTAATTTTTTTTTCTTTTTTTTAAATTTTATTTTAAATTTACCTTTATGCCATTCTGTTGCTTAATGCTTTTTGCATGTAGCTTCACTTAGAGATAAAGGTCTATTATTTTGGACAAAGCATTCACTTCACCACGGGTCATTATGAGCACCGTGGAGGTTTTATTATCTTCAGGAATGAGTTAGTGCCTGTAGAGATGAACTGTTCTCTTGTAGTAAACAGTGCCCAAGCTGATGTTCTTCCCTTCTCTGGTCTGTCAGTCTTCTCCATCTATATGGGTAAATTGGAATGGACTTTCCACCTTTCACTTTTTACTTAAAAACATTTTTCTCTGAGTCATCAGTGATTTCAAATAAACAACTTCCATTATAATTTGGGATCATCAGATGTTATTTTTGGCAAGCTGGTGTTCTAAGAGATTCTTTTTATCTATTTATTTATTTTTTAAATTTATTTATTTATTAAGGATTTCTGCCTCCTCCCCGCCACCGCCTCCCATTTCCCTCCCCCTCCCCCCGATCAAGTCCCTCTCCCTCATCAGCTTGAAGAGCAATCTTGAAGTGAATTGTAGGAGGGAGGTTTCTTGAAAGTAGATATAAATATTGTAACTGTAATTCTTGCTTGGTAACTGTTTTATTATATGTAATTTTATTATGTTAAAGTTAAAACCTTTTTTTTGGTTTAAACAGAAAAGGGAAAATGGTATGGGAGGTCCTTCTGTCTATATGTTGCTTTTATTCATTAATGAATTAAGAAACTGCTTTGGGAGAGTGTTGAAGGGGAGGAGAGAAGCAGGGAGGGGAGCAGAGAAAAATGTAGAGCTCAATAAAAATCAATAACATAAAAAAACTGCTTTGGGCCTTTAGCAGAGCTATAGGAGAACAGAGGTAGGTGGGGGGGGTGAGGGAAAACTAAACAGAACGCTGGGAAAAAGAAGGGTGGAGTCAGAGTGATGCCATGGAGCCTCCCCTGGAGATAGATATGCTAAAACTTTGCTGGTAGGCCATGTGCTCGTGATGATATACAGATTAATAAAAATGGGTTAAATTAATATGGAAGAGTTAGCCAATAAGAAGCTAGAGCTAATGGACCAAGCAGGGATTTAATTAATACAAATTCTTTGTGATTATTTCGGGTCTAAACTAGCCGGGCAGCCAGGAAGAACAAGCGGCCTCCTTCCTACAGTGAATCTTAAGGTCTACACTACCGGGTCTAGCTACATACTCAACATACATAGAGTTGAAGAAGCCAAGTAAAAAAATTATAAAACATGTGTATTTCTCTGATTGGTTAAAATAGAGTTTACTTATAGCTACACACCTTCCAATGTTCATGACCTTGAAAGTATTTCAGAAAAATGCTCCCCTCAGTTTGTACTCAGTATCTTCACTGTTATGTATGTGCTTTAGAGCAGGGGTTCTCGCCTATGGGTCGTGACCCCATTGAGGTCGAATGACCTTTCACAGGACTCACATATCAGATATTTACATTGCGATTCATAGCAGAAGCAAAATTACAGTTATGAAGTAACAATGAAATAATTTTATGGTTGTGACTCACCATAACACGAGAAAGTGTATTAAAGTATTGTAACATTAGGAAGATCGTGAACTACTCCCTTAGAGAATCAAAACTAATATTTCCTTATAACCTTGATCCAGATTTCTGAATTATCAGGACAAGATATGACAAAACTAGCCAAAGTACCCATTTATGCCATTGCAGAGGCTTCAATCCCAGGCCACAAATGATACCTCAGTAACTTGAAAGTACGTATGATTTTTTAAAACAGTGTTTGGGTATTCAGAGAATTTCCAGTTTACTCCCTTTTAGTTAATATATGAAATAATTTTTTTTGCAAAAGTAGTTTTCAATTAGTTTTTGTTCATTATGTAAACAGAAGATATTATGCCCTTAATGATCAAAATCTTACAGTAAAATGATTACAATTCATTGATATTTTATAGTTAAATATCAAAATAGTGTATCAATTTATCTTTAAGAAAAAATGGAAACAAGTATATTGATTATGGATTTAAAAACAATATTCCAAAATTTAATAAACTAAAGTACCTGGAAGGGAAAAGTAGATGGTGAACACTGCTGTCCTGTAAGTAAGTATTTTAAAAAATTATCAGAATCTCCCACCCCTCTGCTTTACTGCACCAATTTACCCAGAAGATCTCTTCTAATTCCCCTTCACTGAGCAGTCTTGTCTTTCTTGTTACTTACTTCTCTGGAGCTGTGGATTGTAGCCTGGTTATCCTTTGTTTTATGTCTAATATTCACTTAATGAGTGATTACATACTGTGGTTGTCTTTCTGGGTCTGGGTTACCTCACACAAGATGAATTTTTATAGTTTCATCCATTTGTCTGCAAATTTGATGATGTCATTTTTTACAGCTGAATAATACTTCAATGTGTAAATGTATCACATTTTCTTTATCCATTCTTCACTTGAGGTGCATCTAGATTGTTTTCAGATTCCAGCTATTACAAATAATGCTACAGTGAACATTGTTGAGCAAGTGGCCTTGTGACATGATTGAGTATCTTTTGATGTATGCCCAAGAGTGGAATTGCTGGATCTTGACATAGATTGATTTCCGACCTTCTGAGAAACCACCATACTCCTTTTGAAAGTGGCTATATAAGCTTACACTCCCACCAGCAGTGATCTTCTCATTCCACATCTTCTCCAACATAAACTATCCTCAGTACTTTTCATTTTAGCCATTCTGATAGGTCTAAGATGGTATCTCAGAGTCGTTTTGATTTGTATTTCCCTAATAGCTAAGAATGTTGAACAATTCCTTAAATATTTTTCAGCATTTGAGATTCTTCCTCTGAGAATTTTGTTTAGTTCTGAACCCCATTTTTAATTGAATCATTTTGTATTTTGATGTCTAGTTTCTTGAGTTCTTTATCTATTTTGGAGATCAGTCCTCTGTCAGATATGGGATTGGTGAATATCTTTTCCCATTCTATAGGCTATCATTTTATCATATTTACTATGTCTTTTGCCTTATAGAAGCTTTTTAGTTCCAGGAGGTCCCATTTATTGATTGTTGTTTTCAGTGTCTATACTACTGGTTTTATACTTTTGGAAATGGTCTCTTGTGCCAATGAGAACATGAGGGAATGAGATGTTCGAGGGGGGAGAGGGATAGAGTGGGAGAGCAATGAAGAGAGATCTTGATAGAGAGAGCAATTATGGGGTTAGGAAATTCACAAGAAACCACAAGAATGAAGCCAGTTAAGACTCCTAGCAACAGTGGAGAGGGATCCCGAATTGGCCTTCGCCTGGAATCAGATTCACGAATACCTCAACTGTCATCTCGAAGCCATCATCCAGTGACTGACAAAATCACATGCAGAGATCCACAAACAAGCACCAAGTCAAGCTGCATGAGTCCAATTAAAGAGAGGGAGAGGGAATATATGAGTAAGGGAGGTCAAGATCATGATGGGGAAATCTACAGAGACAGCTGAGCCAAGCTCATGAAAATGCAGGAACTCTAGAGTGACAGCTTCGGAGTCTCCATGCTACTGAATTAGGCCCTCCACATCTGGGGGACAGTGATGAAGCTTTGACTATCTGTGAGGCACCTGGCAGTAGGAGCAGGATCTGTCCCTGATGCATGAGCTAGTTTATTGGAGCCCATTCCTCATGGTAGGATGCCATGCTCAGCCTTAATGCATCGGGGAGGGGCTTGGTCCTGAGCTAACTTAGTATGCCAGACTTTTTGACTTCCCATGGGAGACCTTATCTATTGGGAGGAGTGAGTGAGGTGGGATAGGGGAGAGGTGGAGCAAGGAGGAGGGATGAGGAGAGAACTGTGGATGGAATGTAAGGTAAAATTAAAAAATAAATTTAAATAAAAAATCTTCAGAAGCTTAAATCCCAGTATCCAGTACCACAGTATTGTATGAATGAGGAAATGAGAAAATAGGGAGGTGCGTTTAAGGAGGGTGGGCCAAGCTAATACAGAAACAGAGGGAGCCATAGAGGGAGGAAGAGAGACAAATAACACTAAGGATGCTTGAAAAGCTGCGGAGAAACCTTATTTTATGTTAATTTACAAACACACACACAAATGAAATTTTGTAACACAGAATGACAATGTTCTTTCTAAGAGCCCTAGATGTTCTGTCAAAAAAAAAAAAACAAAAAAAACAAAACAGTGCCACACACTGGGAAACTTCCTTTATAGCCGTTGATCAAAGAAGTAAAAGAATAATATAGGCTAGTGCGGTTGCCCTTGATTATTTTTCCTCAGAACTTGAG
>NC_022009.1:6660270-6690254 GCF_000317375.1 Microtus ochrogaster | reverse complement strand
TTTTTTTTTTTTTTGGTTTTTTTTGAGACAGGGTTTCTCTGTGGCTTTGGAGCCTGTCCTGGATTTTACATGACTTGGAGAAATTAACCTGGAAATGATCAGAAAGTTTCTACCCTAAGAACTAGTTCTTAGTAGCAGAAGGTGCTATATGAACTGCCCAGGGAGAAGAGCAGTCAACAGTCATATCAACAAGATAAACCTAGGAGTTCAAGAGTAACACTTTTCAACTTGGGGCTAACCAAAAGCTATTTAATTGGGCCTAAGGCTTATTTATTAAGAGGGAATTCATGCCTGCTACTGCAAACATGGTAAGTTATCCATGACTGAAGAGGTCATAGACCCTAGAGGAGAACCAACTTAATGTCATTTTCCTATACCAATAACATTTCTGTATTATAAATACATCTCATTATGCCCACAATTTAGTGTAGCTCTCACTTCTAATTAAAGAAGCCTCTTCTTGCAGTAGATGGGTGGCTACTACTGAGATTCATAGCTCGTCAATATGCGGAGAACTAGTAGCCATGGGGATACCCGATACACCTACAGCAAATCCCTTACAACCTAATATTCACAGAAAGTTGAGGAAAGGGGGTGAAAAAAATGTAAAATCCAGAAACCAGGTTGTCTAAAGAGATACTGTCTTTTCTTTATGAAAGGGCTGTTGTACCAAGGGAATCCCCAAAATATGATTTCCTAAACAAGACCTGAAAACTGACAACTCTAGTTGACATGCCAACACGGGTGGGGAAATTACACAAGGCCCAGGCCTAGATGAAGAGCTCCAGGCACTCAGCAGTTACTGATTCTTTAAAAGGTAGCTGATGACTGAGAATCCTGAGAGTGCTCATGATGGTGGCTTGCTTCTGGAGAAATAAAAGATGCACTTGAGTAACTATGTGAATCTTGGTAAGCACTTCAATATTAGAATCTACTCCTAAGATATTGAGCACCCAAAAATATAGTCTGATCATCCATGGGCTGAAGTTGAGATTCAATGTTATTAATCATTATAATTATGTATAGGTGATACAGGATTGCTAGTGCTCTACCCATTGCAAAAGGCAAATACTGTGTTCTCTGGAGGAAATGATACCCTAGGTTTCAGATTATTCAAAATAACTGCAAATGATGCACATTATCTAGCAGAAATCAGCAACACAGTGAGAAAACAAGAAAATAGGAATAGAAGGAAAATGTGGGGTGGAAATGAATCCACAAGTAACTAGATCACAGTGTTATCAGGCACACTACTTAAAATAACTCTGAATATTTTTAAAGACCTGAAAAAGAAAAAAGAAAAAGCAGACATAATCATTTATACCTGCGTAAATAATAACTCATTCCTCTGGCTTGCACTCAGAAATATTCTGGGATTTATTATTTTTCCCTTAAAATTTGTATTTATCCCAGCCCAACTAATTCTTCCAATTTCTTTTTAGCCTTCTGTGATCATTTATGATGGAAATATTGGGATTTTCTTCTCAGTGTAAGTAATTTCTCTTTCCATGTTCTTAGGAGCCATCTTGCTAGTCCTTTTGCCAAAGTGATTGGAATCCTGGATACCGTGTTAAATGCTGTATCCTGCAAAAGTTCTTTCCAGTAATGATCCCTCTTTATTGGATTTGTCTCACTTCCTGGCTGGCTAGGACTTAATCTCTATGGGGACTGGTTTAGCATCAGGCCCAACACTCCCCAACTAAGTTGTGAACCAAACCTGTTTGTTATCCTAGCCTGAGAGGAGAAAGCAATTGTTCAGCAGGCACACCTTTGAATTTTCTTCACTCAGGGAGGACATATAAACTTTCCTAAATCAGAAGTGGCAGTGAATTCTAGAGGTTGGTAGAACACTTGCCTAGCAAGCACAAGGCCCTGGGTTCAGGGGAAAGAAAGAGACAAAATAACAGAAATATCATTGAATCCTAAGATTCAAGAATTGAGGGTTTCTTTTATTTCTTAATTGTGTTCCAACCTTGACACAAATGCCTTGTTTGGCTATTTGAACTTAAACTTTTCTGGATTTTGGATACTATAAAATTTTGGTCTTGGACCTGATTCTCAGATTTCTCTGCCAACTTTAACAGTAACTTTCTGTGTCCAATAGATTCCCCCTTTCACTCACAGTTTGCCATTTAGCTGCTGCTTAACAGTTCTTAGCTTTGAAAGAAAACAGTTTTTTCCTTTATGGTATCATAAATGATATCTTAATTTAAGTGTCTTCATAATTGAAGTTTTCTCCCAATTTTTTTTTGTCATCCACAGAAGCATCTTTTCTACTGGGAAGGACAATATTGTAGTTTAACATCTTTGAGGCTGAGATTTAATTATTCATTTCGGGATTTTACAGGGTCCCCCTGCCTTCTACCACATAGATAGTTAGGTGGGTGGCAGATGATGGAGTTCCAGGTACCACACCTATAGCTACTACATGTTTTTGTTTGCTTTGGCAGCTCCTAGCACCAACAGCCACAGTTCAGAGCTTCTGGAAGCAGTCACAGGGCTGGGTCATTACATTTGTTTGAGAGTTCTCTCAGATTGACAGCTGTAGGAAAAGGGGGAAGAAACTCATTTGTTTAGTAGAGAATACAGAGACCTGACCCATCTTCTATAAAGTTTTAGCCTACTCTGAGAAAAATTCTGGAATGACATGATTATTAATGCATTTTCTGGGTTAGAATAGGAAAACTGGGGCTCAACATCTCCATGCAGATCATTTATTAGTTGTAAATAACTCAGAGATGAGTATCTGGAGGTGACTGACAGCTAAGAGGTCTACCTGTCACTGCAGTTTTTTTTTTAAAGAGAAAGGATTTGTATTATTATCATAGTTGCCACACTAGGAGACATTGACAGAACAAGTAGAAAACAGAATAAATAAGGATATGGCTATTGAGAATGACATTCTTACCATTATTGATGAAACTGCTATCAATAGAAGCACTGCAAGTAACAAGTGCAAAGTAAACACATTGCCACTGCTACAGATACTCACTTGTATTGATTAACTCATAGTTTAAATACTTGGCAATGAGACACTATTTATTTATTTATTTATTTATTTATTTATTATGTATACAATATTCTGTCTGTATGTATGCCTGTAGGCCAGAAGAGGGCACTGGACCTCATTACAGATGGTTGTGAGCCATCATTTGGTTGCTGGGAATTGAACTCAGGACCTTTGGAAGAGTAGGCGATGCTCTTAACCGCTGAGCCATCTCTCCAGCCCCAGGAGACACTTTCTTACAATTTTTAAAACAGATTTTCAAATACAAGCTCTACTGCAAATGTGGATTCCTATAGACTTCAAAGAACCAAAATTGTCAAGTGTATTTTGTTGGATGACACTGGAATATATTAGAAACGAAAGCATCTCCATATGATAACATGTCAGTCATGTGCTGTTTAGCATCCAAAGGATCAATGTATGGGATACATAGCAATTAGAAGACATATTTTGTGCTTAGTATAATGAAGATATTCTAAGTTCTAGTATTCAACTTAAACCATTCTTGGAAAAATTTCAGCCATAAGTGCAAATGTAGTTTGCTAAGACTAAAATGTAGTTTGATAAGGCATTCATTTCAAGTGGATAAGGAAAAAAGGAAATTAAACTTCATTTTAGTGATGATAATATTGTGCTTATGTTAAATGTAGCCCTTGTCTTGTGGAGATATGTTCTGAAATATTTATGGGCAAGCAGTAGGTTTTTTTTGGATTTTTAAAAAAGTAACTCACAGGGAATGAAAATATCAATTTTGATGGATATGTGTATAGGGAAATATGTAAACATAAGATGGGGCCATGTTTAAATTTATTGGTGGCAACATGAGGCCTATAAAGTTCTCAGAAACTTTCCCATAACAAAAAGTTAAAAAAAATATATACACACAAAACTAATTTTTAAATTCGAATCAGGCAAAAATATTAATAGGTAAGAAAGTGACAAATCATGAATAAGTAGATGAATTATATGGCTAGGTAATAGGCAATACAATTTCTTTTTGAAGTAACATATTTTAAAATAGATAAGACTGTAAATTAAAACACTGGGTCAGAGAGTAGTCATAATTCACTTTTCCTGGAACAAACTAGGGACTTTAATAAGCAGTTAATGGCAGGTTGTATTTTGCTTGTAAAATATGGTCATGGCCTAGAAAAGTATAATATCAGTGTTTGTCCTGGAAATCACACCCGAGGCTGCTCAGAAGTGCATGTCAGGGGCCTGTGGTCCAGAGCCACGTGACACCTTTGATCACGGTACACAGACTAATCCAACCATACCCCCTTTAGTGCTGTGCTTCCATCTATTGCAAGATAAAGTAGGAAGAGATAAGAATCTTCTTGAAACTCACATGTCATAAGTATGTACCTTTGCATATTTTGTCCGAAAAAAATAATATTTGAATTTTTGCAAAGACAAAACTCATTTTTAAATATTTCAGTTTAAGTCACTAAACATAGAAATAAAAAATGACTCATAATTGTAGAAGAAAGAATGAGTGTCATTCCTTAGGTTCCTCTTTTTATGAGACAGGATTTCTCACTGGCCTGAAGTCTGCAAAGTATGCTTGGCAGACTGGAAAGCACCCACCAGAGATTCTCCAGTCTCCTCCCAGCACGGGAGTGTGTACGTGTGTGTGTGTGTGTGTGTGTGTGTGTGTGTGTGTGTGTGTGTGTGCATCAAATGAGGGTTCATATCTTCCTGCTTGTGACACTTTATCACCTGTGCTATCTCCCTAGCTCCTAATGTCCATTTCTTCATTTTCATCTCTCTTTGTTTCTCTTTTAATATACTTCGTCATTTAGTAGAATTTTAGGCTAGCATAGCAGCCGAGTGAAAGTTAGAGTTTTCCATTGCATCCCTTCACTTACCTAGGTTTTGCTTCTCTCATTCCTCATAACTCCCTGTTATGAATATCCCTCGCTAGAGAGATGAATTTGTCACTACTGATGAATGTCTTTCAACATTTTATGAAGCAAAGTCTTTTAGACTTTAAACTATAGTTCACATCAGAACTCACCATTGGTATAGCACAGTGCCACACAGAATAGTTTCACTGCCCTAAACATTTGTGTGCTCTGATTTATCCTTCCTTGCTTAACAAGCAACACTCTTCCTAATATTTCCACTTTTGCCTTTTCTAAAATGTCACTTTTTTTGCCAAACTATTTATCCCAGCCCACTGACTGCAGACCAAGCCCTTCCCGGTATGGCCTTTCTGAACTGACTTCTATTAATACAAACTGAAGTTTCCTCCATGTCTTTTCTGGCTTTCTAGATAATTTCTTTTTAGTGCTGAATAATAAGCCATTGACTGTATGCACTGTAGTCAATCCAGTCACCTCCTAACAGGCATCTTAATTGTTTATAATTTGGGCAACTGTAAATAAGTCTGCTGTAAACATTTTTTTTTTGTTCAAATGCCAATTTTCAGTCCCCTTGGATGAATATAAAGGATTGTATCTGGTGATTGTGAAAGAACATGTTTAATTTTATAAACTTTATAAGGCAGTTCCAAACTGTCTTCCAACATACCTTTCTACCAACAAATAATGGAAATACCGGCTTTTCCACATTTTCTCCAGAATTTTGCAAAATAAGTGCTCTCTCTGGTTTGGGTGCAGTGTAATAGGTATGTGATAGTATCTCTTTATTTTTCATTTCCCAATGATCTATTACAAGGAGTGTTTGTCTCCTCACTTTTTATTTCTTTTCTAGGAAAATTATCTATTGAAATAAGATAGTTTGGCCCATTTGTAATCAAGTTGTACATTTTTTTTTTTTGGTTTTTCGAGACAGGGTTTCTCTGTGGCTTTGGAGCCTGTCCTGGAACTAGCTCTGTAGACCAGGCTGGTCTCGAACTCACAGAGATCCGCCTGCCTCTGCCTCCCGAGTGCTGGGATTAAAGGCGTGCGCCACCATCGCCCGGCTTCAAGTTGTACATTTTTATATTGTTAAAATTTAAGAGTCCTTGGCACATTTCTGGCAAGAATTCTTTATGTAAATTCTTTTTTTAATGTTTTCTTTATTATTTATTATCTATACAGTATTCTGCTTGCATGTACACCTGCAGACCAGAAGAGGGCATCAGATCTCATTACAGATGGTTGTGAGTCACCATGTGGTTGCTGGGAATTGAACTCAGGACCTTTGGAAGAACAGTAAGTGATTTTAACCTCTGAGCCATCTCTCCAGCCCTTTAAGTGAATTTTTTGGCAAACATTTTCCCTAATCTATGACTTGTGCTTTTATTCTCCTGATATTTGGCAGAACAGAAATTTTTGAATGAAATATTGACAAAGGAGAGAACATGAAACAGTGAAACCAAGCTACTCTTGAACAAAGAGGTCTAGAACAGCTAGGTATCTACAAATGAAGGAAGGAATTTAAAAACAGCCATTATTCCACCACAAAATTTAACTCATATCCATAATATAAAATGCAAACCTAAAGAGCATAAAAGAAAATCAAGATGACTTTGAGTTTATCAATGATGACTTATATCCAGTGCTAAAAGCATTTTCTATGAGACAAAAAACTTAGATTATATTAAAATGTGTGTACTTTCTCACTCTAGGTGGTTGCTGAACAGTATCACCACATTCATAATTTCAACTCTCACTTTTGTATTTGACATAGAATCACACCTCAATACAGGTTTACCTCCTGACTATAGACCATTTCTTCTTAACATTCATGCATATTTCGACTTGGTAGCTCTATAGTTTCCCCAAGAACAGTTTGTATACAACTAAAGTGTTTGTCTTCCTTTTTAAAAACTGATCTTCAGGAGCCAGGAAGATGGCTCAGTTGGTAGGAACATTTGCTGGTGGAACATTCAAACCCAATGTTCTGAGTTAGATCCTGGAAACCCATGTAAAGGTAGGAGAGAAGTGACCTCACAAAGTTGTATTCTATCATCCCCATGGACAGATACATCAACAAACATGTGTGAAATAGTAATAAATAAAATCTGTACCTGAAAAAAAAAACCATGATCCTTGTGATTTGTCCACTCAAATTACCTCTCTGTCTCTCCCTCTCCCAAAGGAAGAAAAGAACAATTAGCAATGGCAAGAGGCAGCTGTAGGAAAGCAAGGCCAAAAAGCAGGTTCACAGTCAGGAGGAAAGGCTACCTTTTATCATTGTGGTCTTGGATACTCTACACAGTCCCAGAAACTTCTCTAGTCCTGGACCATATCTGATCTCTGCAAGTACAGTCTTTGCGTGATCTCTATATTTGTTCCTTAAATTGATGACTTTCTAAAACCAGCACTCATTCCATGAGTAGGTCAGAAACTGTCACTCAAAGCATCTTCCTTTTTTAAAAATCATTAATTAGGTGCCATTTGCATCAATTATTATCATCTCATCCTTGATTTTCAAAAAATCATTTCTTTCCATATTCATCAATAATTAGTTTCTCCCTGATATTCTTTAAGAAAAAAAATCTATAACAGTTGTGTTAGTTTTTTCCTCTGCCCTCAGAAATTGACTTCATAACTATCCTCAGCATGACACACCTCAAGTCTATATATGACCATGTTGCTTATTTTCTTCTTCATTTCCTTATTTGTTTTCAAGGCAGCAATGATGATACAAATCACTTAAGAAAAATATAAATTTAACAGCATGTATGTGGCATGCTAGGCACCTTCCAAATTTCCCAGCATTGTCCCCTACTCTTCTTCTAATTACCTTGATCTACAATGACACCCAACCTTCCATTTTTAAAACTTTACACGCTGGGTCACAAATCAACATTGTTTTGATGTGTTTCTTATTTTGCTGGGAATAGATTCTCTGGCCTTCAGCATCTTTCTGATTTTTAGATTAGGGACAGACTATGATGACTGGGAAAGAAAGAAAAGCACAACTCCAACCTCAACAGAAGCAAACTTTTCTTAAAATCAGAACAATGAAAGACAACAACCTCTGTGGGAGTGATGGTTGAACACTCTGGGGTCTTTGGGACAGGCTTACATCAGCAAGTTGAGGGTAGGGAAGCTACAGGTGTTAAGCATGGGCTATGACAGGTTTATCTGAGAATATTTATTTATTTAATTTTTTTTTTTTTGGTTTTTCGAGACAGGGTTTCTCTATGGTTTTGGAGCCTGTCCTGGAACTAGCTCTTGTAGACCAGGCTGGTCTCGAACTCACAGAGATCCGCCTGCCTCTGCCTCCCAAGTGCTGGGATTAAAGGCGTGCGCCACCACCGCCCGGCTATCTGAGAATATTTAAGTATGGGAAGTTCCAGGTAGGCTCTGTACAAGTGGACTGCCCCTGGCTGCTCAGTGGACCGTCCAGGGTTGGGGTCACAGAGTGGAACATCTCTGGGTCAAACCAATGTTAAACCAAGACTGATTACTTCCCCAATTTTTGACTTGCATCATCATTATAGTGCCTCTGTTTCCTCATGTTACATCTGGGCTACTTTTCCTGTGTTCCCTTACTACCTTGGTTATTATTAAGTGACACTAATTCAGGGAATTTTCTTAAACAAATGATTGTTCAGTGGAGTTTTGGAAGAGTTGCTGACAGTGGTGGGCGGTTCACTACTATTGACCCAGTGCAAAGCAATTATGCAGCAGATCCTGCCTCAAAGCCAAGGACACTGAGACTCATCTGAGGTCAGACTGAAAGTCTGTGTCTGCATCCCTAGCATCCTTAACTCGGAAGCTGAAGCAAAGATGGTGAAGGCCATCAGGCAAAGATCTTCCATTATCATTTTTTTAATTGTCGCTCATGATCTTCCTTGAAGCTAAGTATTAGACATATTTATCTTACTGAAAATTAAAAAAATGTTTAGACAAAAATGTGTAACTCTATAATGAATGGGGAAATAATCACTGGGAGTTTCTTAATCACTATGTCTTCTTTGAGAACTCTATATTTCCATTTTTTGTTTAAATCACTTGACTTAAATACATGACTTGTTCAAGGATATTTTTCTATAAAACTTACCAATTGCTATATCCTTTTGAACTCTACCTCTAGAACATGAAGTTAAAAGTTAATCATAAACTGGAATGCCATGGTTTTTCATGGTTGCAGCACAGATACATATGAAACTCTTACCTCTGGCCTAGAAATGAATTATCTAAATTCATTTCTTTCACTTTATGCTGAGAGGATAAAAGTAATATTTGACTTTTCTGGGCTAGTGAATGACAAAATGTCTGGAGTACATGAATATTCTCAAGACCAAAACAGCATTTGCTTCAGACTCAAATAAAAGCTCGAAGATTTTAAGCCTTTGGAGCAAGACGGATTCATTAAAAATTCAAGTGGTTTCAGGAGTCTGAACTTTGGGGCTTTCTAGCAGACTTGAAACAAAAATTAATGCCTTGTATAGGCTTAAATTTTATTCCTAACTTATAGTACATCTTTGGAGCACTTTTTCCTTAGTAAATATTTTTAGAAGATTCTATAACATCTTACCATGTTAGCCTTAATTGAGTTATGCTATGTAGATTTAGAAGACTTGGGCTTTAATTAGGTTCTGTACCTTAGTGGCTGCCGAACCTCTGGCTAGCATATACCCCTCTCACGACCTCCATTATCTAATCTCTAAACTTGGGGTCACATATGTCAGAACATTTCCTGTGGCATGATTAATAAAAACCCTGAGACAGATATTAGGGTTCAACCCAAAGGTCAGAAAAACAAAACAGCCAGCCACTGGCTCGTACCCCTACTTCAGTCTGAAGTGTCAATCCTGCCTCCAGGAATCTCAGAATGAGACTGTTTCTGAGAGTTGTTTCCTCCCATTTTATATTCCTCTCTTGGGTTGGAATTAAAGGCGTGCACAACTACCACCCAGTTTCTATGGCAAATTAATGTGGCTACTTGGATTAAAGGTGTGTGTCATCAATTTCTGGTCTATAAGGCCGACTGTTTTACTCTCTGATCTTCAGGCAAGCTTTATCTATTAAAATACAAATGAAATATTACTACAATATCCAGTCATCAAAAACATATTTTTGCATTAAAGAACTCTATATTAACATTATACATATAACTTTTCCTCAGATTTCCAAATTATGGACTCCATGATCCAAACATTATATACATGAGAGAGGTGTTTAAAGAGACCTGCTAATTGATTCAGATAATACTAGTTTGGTTTTGTCTGGAGAAACTTTAATAGTAGAATAGGTTTGTACACTCTCATTTGAAATGGTATATGGTCCCTTGAAATAATAAATCATGCAGCCCCTGCTCACCATTGATTACTTTTTGGCTTGATTTTGAATTATTGCAGCTTATTTATTTATCTTCTATCATCTATACAAGCTTTTATTATTACATTCCAGACATTGTATGAATAAGACTCATCCCTTCAAATGGCTCATATTTTATTGGTCAAAATACAAACAATAAATACTGAAATGGACGTGGTGGGTCATGGGGCATCTGTAAACAGTAAAGGCAGTTGAGATGGCTTCCCTGACTCCGTGGATGATCAGGATTTAGCAGTTGGTGTTTTCTTTTAAGTAAGTAGCAGATGAACTAAGCCATGTAAGCAGCAGGACGAGGGTTCTGGACTGGTAGCTGTAAGAAGGTGTTGTCAGAGAGGAAGAGAGACAAGTATGCGACAGTAGAAAGAACAGGAAATGTAGTCTGTCCTAGCAAAAGTTCTGCTCGTCCATAGTCTTTTCTTGTGTGATGCAGGGAGAGGAGGAAGGGCACAAACTTGGCTTGAATAAGATAAGGGAAGTAAGGACATGTCTCGGAGTGCTGTTTGTTCCAGGCTGATGAGGTTGGACCTTCCCATGAAGGCTGCAGTGGGCAACTGAAGAGGTCTAAGCAGGTCGTGACTTGTTTTAGAAGTACTGAAATCTTACAATAATAGCAAATGTGGTTGACCAGCACAAATCCTGGAGATGGGGTAATGAGATGGAAAGGTGAAGGTGAAAAGGAGTCAGTGAAGAAGTTCAGAGAATCATGGGAATTGAGCATTGTATTCCTTTATAAGAGCCATCAGTGACTTTACGTTTTCAATAAAAATAAGATCCAAACGTCTTATGATGTTTATAAAGTGTCTTCAAAAGTTTCCTTAAAATAAATGCAAAGAGGTGGCAATGTAATACAGGTCAAGAGTCAGTTTGCCTGGACTGAACTCTCAGCTCACCTCAGTAACTTTGTGGACTTGCACAAGGAACATGATTTCCTTGTGGCTTGGTTCTCTAATTCATCAAGCAGGGATAAACATTGTAAGAGGATATAAGTAAGAAATGTGACAATCCACTTAAACACCTCACACAAGTCCACCAAGAAAAGAACCCCGTAAATGCCAGCTAGCACCCTCATGCCATGGCACTCTTGACATTCACTATGCTTCAACTTCGCTGGCCTTCTGACACACTGTGACATGAACCCTGTGGTGGTTTAGGATGAAACCTTTCTGTCCCTTAGTCTAGAACATTCCTTTTCTAATTTCCCTATTTCTCTCATATCCTTCCACTCAGAACATAACTACCACCATTGAAATCTTTGAATGCAAAATTTATACTCTACCATTATTAGCCACTACAGCAATGTATTTAGAGTATTCATAGTTCTTACCAGAAACTCTATTTTTTTCTTGTTCCTCTGTTTTTGTAATGTTTGTCTCCTTCACAGACTACAAACCTTCCTGAAGTCACCATTCTCTTACATCGGTTTCTACACACTGATTCTTCCCCAGACTATTTCAGTTAGTAAATGTTATACCAAAAACAACAGTTTGGGGAGGGAATCATTGGGAGCCTATAGAAAAGTGATGCCTGAGAAACTGCTAAGCAATGAGGGGAGGAGCTGCCCCAGTGGCGAAGGGAGAAGAGTGCCTCAGATGGAGGAATATTTGCAGAGAGAAGTGTCTGCTGAGGGGACTTTGTAGGCCATGGTTGTTGGATCTCACTAGTGGGGTTGAAATTCAGGATTAACCCCGTAAAGAATGGATGCTTGCTTTTAGCTGGAAATGGCTCATGCAATGAACAAAGACAGGTGCTTGGTGGGGAATGACTTTAAATGAAGGTGAAGGAGCACAGAAAGGAAGAAGGGGTAACAGGGGAGCTGAGGAAAACAACCAACCAAGCAACACATGTGTGAGTGTTATTCCGGAAGTCACAGGAGAACCTATTTCAGCCCTTAAATGCAGCCTGCTTATCCAGGTTTCCAGCTCTCTCTATGCTGTTTAGAGACTCTTGAGTTTTTCACAGCCTCAGTGCTTTTCCTTGGTGCTATGTTGTCATCTAGCAGACACAGCACCCTTAGAATGTTGTTTTTTTTTTTTTTTTTGCCTTGTTGGCAGGCAGCCATGTATCTCAAGTCTTCATGAGAGGTTTTTTTGTTGTTGTCTTGATTTTAGCTTTTGTTTTGTTTTGCTTTAATTCTATTTTTGTTTCTTTCTCAGTATCAGGAAAATGTAGGGTTCATAGTCTAGAAGCTACATTTTAAGGCTAACATCTTCATTGTGAGGCCAGTAGAAATATCTTCAGGCCACAACAGCTAAAAGTACCGACATTGTCTTTATCCAGAGCCAAGTTGCTTAGGTGACTTTGAAAGTTAACTTTTATTGGTGGTGTGTGTGTGTGTGTGTGTGTGTGTGTGTGTGTGTGTGTGTTTATCTGTACTACTGGAAGTTGAACTTAGTGTCTCCTTTGTGCTAGGTAAGCAGTTTAACACTGAGTTATATATCCTCAGTACTTGTTAGTGTTTAATTTTGAGGCAGGCTCCCCCTAAGTTCCTCAGACTGGCCTTAAATTCATCCTCTAACCTAGGCAGGCCCTGATCTTGAAATTTTCCTGCCTCAGTCTTCCAGAAAGAGAGATTAAGGCCTGTGTTATCAGGCCTAATTAGTTTCTAGAATTCTTTATCTGACGCTCAGTGACATACTACAGACACATATTCATAGGGTGTACACTCAGGGAGGACTCACTTGCTGATTTGTTTGTTGCAGACAAATTACAAAATACAGGGGAGCAGAGGGAAACGGTGTGGATAGCAGGCTGATGGTAACTAGTGGACTGTTTTGCTCAGAAGATTTCCTGGCTGGAAACCCATGAGGTCTTAAAATGTATTTTAAGGAAGGAAGAGACATACTCTAGAGCTTATTTTGAACAGAGATGTTTTTAGAACCCCATGAAGAGAGAATGTAGAGTATGTTTTGTGTTGATCCTAGTGAAATACAAGATTATTTTCTAGTAGTGTACCAAAATTCACAGTTCCTCCTCTAGGCCAGTACTGCTAAGCCACCTTCCCGGTTTCATCTCTGGGATTATTATTGATAATTCTGTCTTCTGAAGAACTATTTGGGCTTTAGATATTCCAGACAAAATGTGATGACTCAGCTGTTGGTTACCACTGAAACTTAGCAACATTCATGGGACTCCACCTGGATTTGCCTGATGGAATAATTGAAGGAATTAGGTAGGGTACCCAGGAAGGACTTAAGCAACTAAATAAGTTCACAAATCATCCTGATGTCTACTTAAGGCAAGCTTATTATTATTTCTCAATTCCTCTTCTCACCCCTAGCCTCTCAAATTTTGTGCAGAGACTCCAAAACAAGTTGCAGGAAATGAGTGAATTTGGCACCGTTACAGAAAGGGCACAGTTAGAGAAAAAGGAGTGTGACAAAAGAAATTGCACTTTCAGCATTTTACAAAGGACAAGATCAAGGAAAACACATTACATTTATCATTGTGTGAATCCACGAGACAATTTTTTGTCCCATAGGCAAGAAATTAGACATGAGATTCAGGTATTGTTAATGGCCTTTTTATACTTGAGTCCCAGCTCATTGTCATGGAAGTCACCTCTCTGCCTCTCCTGGAATTCTAGCTTTTATGACATTTTTGCTGAGCTACCCCTCTAGTCATTTGGTCGTTCATCCTAATAGTCTATGGCAGCACAGAGGCCACATCACAAGGTACAGTCTTTCCGCTTCTGTAAATGAGTTCAACCACTTCAAAAACCACTCCCTTTGTTCCTTGATTTCTTTTTGAGCTCCTAGCAACCACCATTGTGTCAGATTCTAAATTTAGATGCATTTCTTACATCTCTCTGAATTTCCAAATTATGCTCCATCAGTGCACAACTGAGATTAAGCCCTGGGCTCTTCAGTCTGGGGAAAGCTAACTACTATATGTGGATTTCTTTATGCATGGAAGCCTGACTAAAGTAGATGTACAGGAAGGAAATTGGAAAGCTAAAGTCCACTGCAAATGGTTATGTTACTATGGCAGTAATTTATTGCTTTCTGATCATTCCTCTTTCTCCTCCTCTGTCATGAAAACTTCACAGTGAATTTTCTCAACTCTAGACTAGATTTTTTTATTAACTCCTCCCTTGCATATAATAACAATTTCCTTACAAACACATTTATTTATGGGTGCGTATGTATCAGTGTGACTTTATGTACTCATATTTAGGCAGGTTATGTTTTGTGTGCTGTTGGTAGCCAGAAGTGGTCTTTAGGTATCCTTCATCACTCACCATCTATTTCTTTGAGGAATAGTTTTTGTTTTTCCTTCCTGACACTGGGACTCAAGATTTTCTGGGCCAGTCTAGAATCCATTGAGCTCTAGTGATGCTCTTGTCTCCATATGTTTTTTGTAGCTAGGGTTATAGACGTGCACAGAATGCCAGACTTGTAATTCAGATGCTTGGATCCTGATGATTGGACAGCAAGCACTCCATGCTGAGTCATCAACTGCTGAGTCATCTTTCTGTTCCCACATAATTAGATTTAATCGTGCAGCCTAAAAGTTTAAGTCAGGGAAATTATTTGTATTCCCTTTAGAAACAGCACAACAGAAACCTCCCCCCCCCTGCTTTCCACTATTGAAAGTCTACTTCTTATTCCTGTTAATTGATCTGTAAATTCTGTAAATCTGTAAAATCTGTAAAGTCTGTAGCATGTAGCAACACTAGTCAACATGTACTAGTTGGAGGAATTATGAGGTTGTTACCAGGGCCAGGCAGAATCCTCTGATAAAGGTAGACTTTGACGAGCGGTGAGGAAACACACACATACAGCAAGCCTGCAGAAAGACCCTCTGCAAAGTAGAGTGGGGATGCAGGAAGATGAACCCTCAGCAGTTGGGCTTTTTGAAAGACTTTGAAAAGTCTTCCTTTTCTGATTTAAAGTTGCTCAGTTGGAAGGCAAACATGGTGGCTGGTTGGAACACAACTGTTATGTTAACATGTTCTGATCAGGCCTTGAACTTGTCAAAGCATTCCATCAGGGATGCTCCTGCCAGGGAAGATAGTCAGTAACAATTTGAAGCTGCTAGGCTTCAAACCCTACCTTGTTTGAGGTCAGAAGGGTGAGGAATAAGCCAACCATTTTGGAAGTTTACCATCTTCATGATTTAGTCATGTCCTTTCCTTATATGTCTGCCCACCAGGAAATCTTCTAATTCCTAGTCCCTCAAGGTGAATGCACTTCAGGCACTAAGGCCACCAGGTGTTCGTAAGTAACCTACATGCTGACAGTCTTTCCTACCTAAAATAATGCTTGCTTACAGGCCAGCATCAAGTCTAACTGTTCCTTATATTAAATGATATCTGTTTTCAATATAACAGCCAGTGATGGAGAAAGGTCATTGAATAGATAGATAGTTAAGTTGTTTTCCTTTGTTATGATAAAGATAAAATATATGTAAATATTCTAATTTTTACTTGATAAGTGTTTTATATGTAATTTTGCTATGCTAAAGTTAAAGCCTTCCTTTTTTGTTTAAACAGAAAAAGGGGAAATGATGGAGGAAGGTCATTGGTTAATTAAATAAAGAAACTGCTTGCCCTGATAGGTTAGAACATAGGTGGGTGGAGTAAACAGAACAGAATGCTGGGGGGAAGAGGAAGTGACCTCAGAGATGCCATGCTCCCTTCTCCCGGGCAGACGTGATAGCTCTGCTGAATCTTTCCTGGTAAGCGTACCTCGTGGTGCTACATAGATTATTAGAAATGGGTTAAGAGGCTGAAACTAATGGGCCAGGCAGTGTTTAAAAGAATACAGTTTGTGTGTTGTTATTTCGGGGCATAAGCTAGCCAGTCGGCCAGGGTGCCGGTGACACAGCCCCGCTGCTCCTATTACAACAAGCCAGTGTAGATTTTATTTTTTCTGTACTTAACACATGTTCATCATACTCATAGCATATGCTTGAACTTTCCTGGTTTCTGAGAGTAGAGAAAATTCTGCCCATTTGGCTTGGCATAATGTACACAGAGATATATGTATAAAGAAATACAATGGCTAAAACAAGAGTTATTACCAACAGACTCTTGGCTTTCTTGTATTTGCCATTCATAATTATGGTCATCTGAGATCGTTTCTAAAGCTCATGATGGAATGGCAGCCTTGTTTTATTCACGAAACACTAATTAGACCATGAACTCTGAGAGCCTGGTATGAACAAGAAGTCAGTTGTTAAATGTGGTGTGCTCCATTGGACATCTTTACCTTTTTTTTTTTTTTCGAGACAGGGTTTCTCTGTGGCTTTGGAGCCTGTCCTGGAACTAGCTCTGTAGACCAGGTTGGTCTCGAACTCACAGAGATCCGCCTGCCTCTGCCTCCCGAGTGCTGGGATTAAAGGCATGAGCCACCCCCGCCCGGCTGGACATCTTTATCTTAAAAGCTTTGCTTATCCCATGTCATTCTTAGACTTCATGTATGAAAGATGTATCTGGAACTGTGATCTTTGAAAACTGAACTTTGGTGGAGAATCTTTCTGCAAAAGCTTGCATTAGGTAACTTGTTTGAAAAATTGATTTGAAAAAATTCAACCCTGCCAGGCAGGCATTACAGAGGGGAAATTCAATAACATGGGTCTGAACAGACCTCCAAGGTCTTTCCAAGTACTGGATGAGCAGGGACTGGGAGTGCAGTCTCAGGTACTCTGCTCACTACATCTGAAATACCAGACACATAGGAAACAACTAGTTCTAATTTCACGTTGAGACGTAATAGGATTCGATGTGCTTTCATGTCGGTTGTGTTATCAACTACTATCTGTTAAGGTGTGTGTTCATGTTTTTAAAGAATTCTATTGTTTTGGTTTTATTCAAATGTTGACCCTAAAGCAAGGAGTTTGTTTACTTTTAAGTTTATTCACATTTTTAGGTGACTTCAGAATATCATTCATAAATTTTAGGACAGTAAAAAAGGAAAACTAGAAAGCATGACTTCGTTAGGCTAAAATGCTTTGAGGTTGGCTAGACAAATAATGCTTCTGAGAGTCAGTTTGAAATTCCTATTAAGAGCTCTGGTTTTCTGAGCAGGCATCATGGTCAATGCTGGTAGCCATTAGAAAACCCTCCAACAACTCAAGTGTGATTCTGGTGGGTGGGTGTCACTGAGGTGATAACTATGCAGGGGGACGGTCATAGTACCACCACCAGGATGGTTTCTCAGAAGCAGTGACCGGTAAAAATGCTGCTCTTGTTTCGACAAATGTCACTTACAACAAGGAATCTAGTCTTAGACATATAAAAGAGGAGCATTCTCCTCATCTGTAAATGTTTTATTTCTCTACATGTTCTTCTACATCATTCAGCTCTTACTATTTGTTATGTTAGGCTATTCCTGGAGAGACATACAGGAAACCTTCTAAACTGAGATAGAAATCTGACAAGAGAACAAAGTAACAGCATCACCAAAGGACTTTTCTGGGGTTACTTGCAGGAGTAAGAGTGAAGGGTTTCCTTATAAAATGGAGGATGACTCAAAGGCAGCTGCATTACCAAAAGTCCTCTCCATCTTGGGTAATTAAGTTACCAAAGTCAGGACCCTGGATGTGTCTGCAAGTCAATCAGGCAGCAATCCAGCAGTCTTTTGTTAGAGGAATTTGATCTGTTTCAGCCAATGACAGTGGGGTAACTAGCCCTTTGGGCATGCTTTTTTCTGGGTAGGGATAAAATTGAGGAGGAAAGTTCTCTCTTATTCTCCCCCCTCACATAATGTGAAAAGGAATAAGCCTAGTGGTTGATCCTCATCACCCTTGGGTGGGATGGCAGGACAATGGCAGCTGGATCAGCGCAGTTCTGCACTCGTAAATCTGTTAGCCCATTGCACCCCTCGATAAATTATTGGTCAGACTTTATGGGTTCACACTTCATCTTTTACTATGATATAACCTTGGGAAAGGAGTTCATCTAGTAAGTTTCAGGGATTTCCTGTGATTTTTGTGTTTTACTTCCCAAGTCTTTAACAAATCTCTCCTTAGAACTTCCCAAGTCTTAATGAGCTTCCCTCAAGTATAGAATGTTTTAGCTCAGAAGAAGTAGTAGACAATACTATTTTCAAAGACTTTTTCTCTTTTTTTTAGTCGTAATCACTTTAAGTAAGTTTATTTGTTTTAATTTATTTTAATATGACCAATGGGAATATAATATGGCTTAGAGATGTTAGTTGCTTGTTCTTGTGTTGCAAATGAAGAATATAAATACATAAGAATTCTTTCTTTAGCTTAAAAAATTGTAGTAAAACTTGCTAGAGATTAAACCTAAGGTTTTGCTGTGTAAACTCTACCATTGAGCTACAATCTCAACCAAACTTTCCATTTCTTACATTATTGTGTGTATTTCATTTAATTGTAGGAAAAACAAGATTAGTTTGTCTATACCACTCTCAGCTGTGACTCATTTAAATATTGAAAACATTTTGATACTAAACTGCAGCAATTCAAATATTTATCATTTGCCAATTATTTTTCTATTAAGCCAGAAGCACCATGCAGAGAACTGCATCCTTTTCATGACTGAGGATGTAAAAAGTTTTAGACCAGACATGAAGAAAGGAAATTAAACAAGAAAGCTGGTGTAGGCCAAGAAGAATACAGGATAGGATATTTGGCTTGAGAGGAGTCAAGTCATAGTAGACACAAGTAAATATAGATCTCCATTGCTGATGTTATAGGATGGATCAGATTGTAGACAGTTACTGTATTCATCAACTGTAAAACAACTCAGTTCTGTTAAGTTAAAGACTATGAATTTCCATTACCTTTTGGATGCTTCTAGAAATTCCTTGTTCTACAAGGAACTAGTTCTGAAATGGCACTTGGGAAAATATTGTAACAGTCTAAAATTTTTGCGAGTTCTATTTTATTGAAAATAAGTCATATAGAAAAGAAATGGACTTAATAATCATTATTAGTTGTAAACATGCAGTGCACTGTTAAGGAGGAGAAAAGATATTGACGATATTTTGCAATGACTTTACAAGGAAAACCCATGGTGCACCCAATTCCACTGATCAACTTTTATCTGTAACACTGCAAAAAGTTACAAGTCTAGTACCATGAATCTTTGAATAGTATTACTATTGGTCTATTTTTTGCATTTTTAATTTATTTGTATTTTTAAATTTTTGTTTAAAATAGATTCCTCTCTCATACAATACATTCTGACTACCGTTTCTGCACCCTCCAATCCTCCCAGCTCTCCCACCTTCCGTTTCCCCAGATCCACTCTCACTCCATTTCCTCTCCAAACAAAGAGCTGGTCTCCAGGAGATGACAGCCAAAGAGGAGAAAACAAGACACAACAAGACAAAGTGAAAAACCCTCACACCAAGGCTGGACAAGGCAACCCATCAGGGGGAAAGAGCCTCACGTAAAGGCAAAAGAATCAGAGATATACCTGCATTCACTCTTAGGGGCCCCACAAAACTCCAAGCTAACAGCCATAACATATATGTAGAGAATTTAGCTCAGACCCATGCAGGCTCTGTGCTTGCAGCTTCAGTCTCTGTGAGCCCATGTGAGCCCTGCTTAGGTAATTCAGTGGGCCTAATTCTCCTGATGTCCTCCAATCCGTCTGACTTCTACAAGCTTTCCTACCCTCCTTCCACCAGCTCTTGATCTCCAAGAGGAGGAATCTGTATTATTCTATTTAGATCACTATGAGAGTACTGGCTTCAATATATTGAAGTTAACTTTCTTTTCTTTTCATTTTTTTTAAGACAGTGTTTCGCTGTAGTTTTAGAGGCTGTCCTGGAACTAGCTCTTGTAGACCAGGCTGTCCTCGAACTCACAGAGATCTGCCTGCCTCTGCCTCCCAAGTACTGGTATTAAAGGCATGCACCGCCACTTTCTTTACCTCAGGTTTGGCTCTCTGTTTCTGTCTCTGTCTCTGTCTCTGTGTGTGTGTGTGTGTGTGTGTGAGGGAGAGAGAAAGAGAGAGAGAGAGAGAGAGAGAGAGAGAGAGAGAGAGAGAGAGAGAGAGAAGAGGGGGAGAGAGAGAGGGAGAGAGAAAAATTGTGACACTTAATTAGAGAATGAGACCTGTTTGAGGTCTAAATGCAAAATTTTATTCAAAGCACAAACACAAACTACAGGGCTGTCACCTAATGGAGGGACAGTAGCCTTGCCAAAAAGGGAGCTTGGGTATTCATAGGGTGATTTAAGTTGGGCAGGAGAGTAATGGAGAGCACTAAAGAAAAAGGAACAGTCAGGCAAAGGGGGCAGCTGAAACCAAAATTTCACAGCAGGTATTTCTGGGCATTAGGATAGCAGGAGGCTGAAGTCAGGCTCTTCAGCTGAGATAACAGGTCAGCAGACTTCTGAGAAATGCAGAACATCCAGTTTTCCTTTTCCCAAGGGGTTGAATGTCACATGGTTTATAGACCTTCATGTCCTAGGTGACTCCATTTGGGGTCATCCTTGCAGTAATTATCAAAAATATTCAAGACATGGAAATAATTCAAAAGTATCTGAAAATAACTTAAAAATGAATTTTCTCATATCAGGTAGAAGAGAAGTGTCTAGTCACTAGGATCTTCTCTTCTGATGCATTAGCTTTCAGGACTGTTTTATTAACTCTGCTATTCTCTGAAAATATCTAAGCATCTTTCCACTATGAGCCATTAGTTATATATGTTCATTACAAAACTACGAATTTGAGCTGCACCATGATACTAGAGACCACACAGAAGATGATGATCAGGACACACAGAGACAGTCTCACTATTTGCTGATAAGCTATGGATAGTTGAGCAAACAAAATGAAGCCTCAATTTGCTCATGCTCTAGCGAAGGTAAACACCCTTATTTTCTTTAACCAGAAAATTGATGCTCAGAAGTATCAATTGTTAATTCCCAGAATTGGCAAACTGAGGGTAAATTAAGGAAGGGGTTAGAGTTAAGGATGTTGGCCAGCTGGCTTGACGTGAAGAGAGCATACTTTACTATGTACATGGGATTCAGAAACTCACAAACATCCCTGAATACTGAGAACAGCTGCAGTGTGCGAAAACTTGACACATCGTTTCTGGTCTGTTGAAAGGGGTGGCAAGAAAACAGTCTCCTCTGGAGTTTCCAGATGGAGATCAGTCTGGTGGCATTTTGAACTCAGCATGCTGAGGCCCATTTTGGATTTATTCTGACCCCCTGAATGAATAAGACATGTGTGTGTGTGTGTGTGTGTGTGTGTGTGTGTGTGTGTTTGTGTGTGAGTATAGAAGCCCAACTTGCCTGCTCTTTTTGTATAGTGGTAATAATGAAACAGCAGGTTATTTGATTTGCTTATTTGGGGAATTGAATGAAGGAATAGCATTTCAGAACACAGATACTAGAATTAGATACATGTATGTATTTTAAGTTCCTCTTTTAAAATAGTAATTGTTACTTTGCTTGAGTTAATATGCACACGATTATTTCTTTGAATAGCATTTTTTATATCTGGGAATGAAGCTAATATTAAAAAAATGATTTTGTTCCTATAAATACTATTTTTCTCCCAGATTGACACTAAGCTAGATTCCTTTTACTTTGGACTGATGGAAATGTGCTTCAAAAGATGGTTTTTACGTTATAACAGGAAACACCCAATCTGCTTTTGACCAGCTTTCTATGAGTTGGCTGTTTTTGACTCAAAATTCTTCCTCTCATTATAGAATTGGCAACAATGGAAGACAGAAAAAGCCTTTTGGGTGTGTGAGAACTGCTGCACTTCGGTTTATTTACATAGGACCCTTAATTGCTAAGCAAGGCGTCCATACTGGAGGGCCCATGGTAATTTATGGCCGGGGATGGATACTAGCTCAGAGTTTTGTTTATGAGTGCACATTACTTCCCCAGTAAGCAGAGTTGGCAGACAGGCAGGAGGCCTAACCAGCTGCTGCAAATGTAGACTCTCAGGGCCTGATTACAGACGCTGGGTGGACTTGTCAACTGTACGTGGGTCCAACTCCTGCTTGGCTTCCATGCTGAAGCCACTGTCTTTTGGGCTGGCATCCAAGTTTGGCATCGTTTATCTACAGGAACAGGTGCCCCCATAAAATGAGCTTCATAAAAGGCAAAGGCTGTGGCAAAGCTCTGTGATTTCTCTCTTGTTTGTATAGAGGCTGGCCAGTTTTCCTCTGTAGCCTTAAGAAGCCCAGTGTAGAAAAATATAGAGATCAACACTGTCCATTGCAAAACCACTTATCAATCTATATCTATCCAATGACTGTCTTTAATTTTTTTTTTTTGCAAACATGTCAGTTCCACTAATTTCCTATAATGTGACTTTGTTGACATGTTAAGGCACTGGAAACTCTATCTTGTGTGACTAATATTTGATACAGTGACATTCAAAGGACAAAAAACAGAGTGTATTTCTAAGTAGACTGAAACACAGAGAATGGAGCAAAGACTAGAGAAGGGAAATGTAGATCCCCCCCCCACAAAGGAAATGTAACATATTTTATTCAAATTGATTTTTTTTGGAGCACTTAGTATTGCTCCAGTACTGAGTTGCTATTGAAAATAGAAATCTTTGAAAAGACTTTAGGAGATTTGAACAAATTTTTAAATGGAATCAAATTTCAGTTTACTAAATCACATAAATACTAGTAATTTTGGGGAAGGAGAGGTGGCTGAACTGTTAAGATTGTTCACTGCTCTTCCAAAGTACATGGGTTTGTTTCCAGGCACCCATTTCTGGAAGCTCACAGCCATTTGAAAACTCCAGTTCCAAGGGAAATGAGATCCTTCTTTGTTTTCCATAGAAACCTGCATCCATCCTTGCTAACACAAACAGACACAAGATTAAAAACAATCTTAAAAAATATAGTAGCATCTATATTTAGACTTTAGATTATTTCAAATCAGAGTTATTTTAAAATAATTAATCGGTGTGGACCATATGATGACCATTTCTGCTTGACAAAGTTCCAGCTGGCAGTTCTACACTGCAAACCACAGCTCTCCAGTACCTATTTATCTTCATTTTTAATGATTTTCACTATGTGCTATAGGAGTTTCCTTAGGGAAATTTTGTGTGAGCTTTGATGAGGGATGAGAATACATACAATGACCTTCTCTTTAAACAAAATAATTCCATGAAAAACATTCACCACTACCATGGAGTCTTATAGTGTGATAACTTTACTTACTTCTATGCCTCAGTGGTTTTAGGTCACATGGTCAAGTGATTAGTCATTCATAGATGTGGGTACAGCAGGTGATGACCTGTGTTGAGGCACTGGAGCTTTTTTACCATGGACCCTTGGCCTGCTGGTAGCTAGTTCTACACAATCTGTTCATTGACTATAAAGACCCTTGGCAAATCACCATGTCATATAGTGTCTGGTATCTAGCTCTTCCCAGCTTCTGTTCTCTCTGGTCTCCAGTTTTTCTACCTTACCTATCTTACCATCTTCCATTATGCCAATCTTTTCCTCGCTCCATAGTTTGTGCCCTGATGATGTTGTTAGCTTTTGAATTGGTTTCCTCTCACTACTGATACTGCTTCTAGTGCTTCTGCTGCTCCTCTGGGACCCCTGGTGCTCCTGTTACAAGCTCAGCATGCTCGATTATGATAAGAATCATAAGTTAAAACAAGACTAGGAAGCTAGGCTTCTTTGGAGGAAAATGATGCAATACCCAGAGATGTCACAGAGATCTGGCTAATCCGAGAAGTGGACTAAAATCTCAGACACATATATGCAAGGGCATATATGTGCACACAGAATGTAAATGAGGTGATTGTACCTAATGCTAACCAGCCCATGACTTGAAGGGTTATTAAGATCAATCTTAGTGATCAAGCACAGGTACAACTCTCTCATCAAAATCACAAGCTCTTCTTCCATCAGACATGATTGGAGACAGCTACTGTGAAGTTGAAACTGCCTGAGGCTGTGCTGTCTGCTGCTTAGCTGTAGGTGGGGCCTCCACAAAGCCTTTTCTTTTCTTTTCTTTTTTTTTTTTTTTTTTTTTTTTTTTTGTAGTAAAGGTTTCTGTCACTGCTCCCGGCTTGGAGTAGAACAAATCCTCCTGAGGCAGGCATCAAATCAGGCTTAGATAGAGTGTTTCTCTGGAAAGTTCCCCATTCGAGGCAGCCAAGCTCACCTAATGGAAGGATCTGTCAAATGGCTCACTTCATACAGCATCATTCATTGCAGAGCCTCAAAGGGTGCTTACAGAAAACTAAGAAAGAAAGGCTTTACTATAATTTTAAATGGCACTTAACAGTGCCAAACAGAACTTAATTCCTGTCTGAATAGCTTAGCAAGAATTATGTCCAGATTTTTCTAAGCAATCATTTACATAAACAAATAATGTGTTGATTGTATGGTTCTAAATCACTGCTGTAGTTTCAAAAGGTATCACAAATCTGCTTCTTTCTAGTTACAGGTGAACCGGAAACACGGCTCTCCTATTCTAATTGAGTCACCAACCCCAAAACTATGCTTGTCTCACTGCTTCCCAATCAAACTAAAAGTTTAGCCTAGGAAATTAACAACTAAATTTACCTAGAGACTTGCAGATGTGATAGAGTCATGTGCTTGGTAAATATCAAGATAAAGAGGATGAATCCACACAAGGTCTTTGTTGTTGTAGACAAATGGTGTATGTGTGTATGTAACATCATGATTGCTCAATGAGGAAAAGGTGAAAGGCATGTGCATAGGGTAGGGGTTTACTGAAACCTTTGTGTTCTTTGTGTTCTGTGCTGTGTGGCGCCATTTTTGTCTGTTAGCAGCACTTGACTTTGTGAGGGTGTAAAATAAACAGCCTTGGTTTTGATACTGTGAGTCTGTGGTGCATGCTATTAAAAGTGAGGATTGTCATTTGTCACAGCTACCTTAGACCGTAAAGAAGAGGGCTTTCCAGAGGTCTATAGTCACAAAAACACAGCTACCTTTTCTATAAGATGGTAACTTCAGTATGTATGTCTCACAAAAATCATATCTACTCTTTTGCTATAGTAACCTTAACAGAAGGATCCTGCATTTTACATCTTATGCTAGCCCATACAGAAAACATGTTATGAAAATCTGTTCCAAGCAGAGAGTGAGGTGCGGTTCAATGTTTTCTTTCTGAGAGGTGAAAATAGATTCTTCTTTGAGGATTTATTTCTCATGACCATCTGCTCTTATTTCTCTGTGAATTTTCCCTGGATTTTATAACCCTTTAAGAGCTGTAGAAGAGTTGGTATGTCTGCTCTTTATGCTCATGATTGTGAGAAAGAATCCTAGCTAGTAGCTTCATGGCACACACTAAAAGTGATTTGATATGCTTGGGTGACTGCATGGGTAGTTGGCAAAATCATCATCAGCCCCTGAAAATATTATATATTTAGTGAGCAATTTTTAATTGTAATCATCCTTTGTGTAGACTAAAATGGAAATAAGAGGTAATATTATATTGTAGGTCTACCTCTGTTTATCACACTCTTAACATGTTCATATTCGTAGAGCTTTATAGTCTGTAATCCTAGCTATGCTTGCTTCTCCTTCAACCCTGCCATATTTCTATGGGCTCTGGAAGGTGATTAAAATTCTGCCTATAATATGAAGAAAACAAAAAAGAACATCTTCAAAATTAAAATTCAGTGAGAAATTGAATTCATAACAAAGTCTTCATTTATATTCAAAGAATGCTAATAATCTTCAGTCTTTGTGTGAGGGATCTCAAATTCAATCAGTAAATCACCTTAACAACAATATTCAAAATTGAAAAGTCAAAATAGATTCCCGTAAGATAACCAGTAACTTCTAGTGATCAAAGCTTGATCTAGGTTTATGCACTACTCACAAGCTGATGGGTTTTTTTTGCAGGTTCATCAACGTAAATGTATCATCAGCAAATGTTGTGGTAATATTTTGTACTCTTGACTGTAACTTGAGCAAGCACAGTAACTATTCCTTGATCTCTGATGATGATCTTGCTCTGGAGAATGAGCAGCTTTAAATAAGGGGACAATTCATCTCTATGTTTACTTGCCAGACAAATTCAACTCATTTGCTAGCATGAACTACACTAGCACCTCCCTCCCTTTACTCATGTAAAAGCAAATCATTCACCATCCACAGTCAACATACATTGTTTCGGATGTGGGTTTAAGGTCTTATTTCAGATGTAAAGGTGTCAAAAGTATAATGATGCCAGAGAATTTTATTTTTCATTTTTAGTGAGTACTTCTTTCTGCTATGGTAATGAGAACTAATGTGGGAAAACTCTGCTTCGCAGTTCTTTCTACCCATTTCTTAACTTAGGAGCCCACTTTTCAGCATGTGAATCTTGAGTCTTGGTGGCAAAACATAAAAGGTTAACAGGTGTTGGGAGAGAGAGAGAGAGAGAGAGAGAGAGAGAGAGAGAGAGAGAGAGAGAGAGAGATTCCATCTGCTATAAGCATGCCTACAAAATACAAAGATTTCACTTGTTCTTTCAGTGAGATAGAAAATACAAATATCTCTAACCTAGATATATAGCAGATAAATGAAGATCTGTATTTCCACCATTAGGAGGCTACCCTCAGATTTGGTACCCAGTGCTATTGTTTTCATGTACACCCCCTGCCCAGGACACTGGGTAGTAAACCCATTGGAAAGGCCTGCAGAGTCCCCTCCTTCTAACCTCAGAGCTGGCTGCCAGGGGATATGATCATAGGTCTCGTTAGTACTAACAGTTTCACAAAGTGAAATACGAATACATACATGCCTCAAACCGCAATTAATTTCACTTCAGAGATTCCATTCAGTTCCAGTTCAGCGCCTGCTTTCCATATGATTGATCAGTTGTATTACAGATTTATGTGTTTTATTATCTTTATCACACAATTTTGATGAACGCCCATAAGAATTAAAAACAGACCAGTTTTGTGCTCAGTTCAGCTGCTTCATTTCTGTAGGTGGAAAGAGAGTTACATCAAAGTAGAGCAGCAAAATCTCAAACCCAGCCTCTCCTTTGCTGAGCTAGAGCACCACCTGGCCCTCGACTTCCTCTCTGTCAAAGGTGACTGTGGGCTCAGTTGTCTTGTTAAGCTGCCAGTCCTAGCACTATCATTTTGGACAAACATTTGGACAGTTTGAATTCAGCCTTTCATCATCTTATTTAAGATTAAAAAGATTTATGGGTGTTGAATCTGAGATGGGTCTTTCATTGCTAATTTCTGAGGATATTTTAAAATGAAATGTCCTCTTTACTTTGAGAATATTGAGGAGCTTCAGGAGAACCATATATATGTTATTATGAGATTGTGATGTAAAACCAATAATCAGATACAATGGGGAAAACGCAACCAGTTTGAAGAAGGTGAAACCAGCACTATTTGTATAAGCACATAAAGTCTGTGCACTTACATATGTTGTTCTCTTGTAAATTATGTTATGGTCAACAATACAGTTTTGCATCTTCTACTGGCATAACCTTGTTTCTTGTTCATCTTCAAGAAAGGAAGGGGATAAGACTCCACTAGAGACTAGGCTTTGGTCTGTGTCTGGAAGATGCCATTTGTGAAATCTGGGAATGTTCAAGGGGAACATATTTGATTCCTATTGTTAGGCATCTTGAGCATATTGCTGAATTCAAGGACGTCAACTTATTCTTGGGTTTTTGGATCTGCTTCCTATACTTGGCTTCTTAAATGTTGTCAGTGAGGCTGAACAATTGTGATGTGCATGCTCGTTAGCAGAGTGATGATTGCTGTAAGTCTCCACAGTCTACATCTATCTAGGAGGGAAGCCGATGGCGAGAGAAGGCTAAGGTTTTGTTTTTTCACATTGTACAAAATGTACACTTTTTTCACATGTACAAAATGTCACGAAAGAAAATACTGTTTAAGTTTTAGGCTATTAAAACTCACCCCTTTGCCTCTTATGTAGGAAATCATATGTAATGTATATTTTGTGTTAAATAGTAAAGCTTTACTTAAGTCTTATATTAGTTTTGGCCAAAAGTCTAAGAAAGCTTTCAGAACAAAGGGAAAATAGTTTTTCCCATGCAGATCAAATATAAGTTTAAGGGACATTACAGTAAAAGTGTGTTCTTGAATATGAGGATATGTAATATTTCAATACAAATTTAATCAAATAAGTAATTTTTCTTAAAGATAGCTATTTTGGAAAGAGTTTGGGGAAAATTGGATTATGATTATGTTGACTTTTATCATTTTATTTTATTATATTATGTATATAGGTTTTTGCCTAAATGTAAGTATGTGCACCATGTGCATTCCAGGTACACACAGTGGACAGAAATGGACATCAGATATCCTTGGACTGGAGATACAGATGGGTGGAAGACATGTGGGTGCCGGGAATTGTACCTGGATTCTCTGAAATAACTGTCAGTGCCTATAACTGCTGAGCCATCTCTCCAGTTCTGAATGTGCAGATTTTGAATAGTTTATATCTATCTTGAATTATTGTTGGATAAATGCTGGCTAAAAATTACTTTCCAGGAAATAAAACATGTTTTAATTAATTAGAGAAAAAAATAAAAACTTCAATGTATTGTGCTATTGTTCATTAGTTCTGAAACATATTTTCACATTTTTCTGACCGTAAAATGAGTCACTAGAAAAATAGACTTGAATTTGGTCTTTGTAGAATTTGGTAATGGGATAGCAATGGCCATGTTCAATTGCTCAATATCAATTACAGAGTTTTCTTTCTTTCTTTTTTCTTTCTTTCTTTCTTTCTTCCTTTCTTTCTTTTTTCTCTTTCTCTCTCTTTCTTCTTTGATTTATTTCCTTCTATCTGTCTTTGTCTTTCTTTCTTTTCTTCCTTCTTTCTTTTCTTCCTTCTTTCTTTCCTTCCTTCATTCCCCTTTTTCAATATAACAATAGCTTTTAATCTAAGTCACAACCCTGAAGAGATCAGTATAGCATTGCCTTTTATTTGTAATAGAATCAGCTTGAGAAACTTTGTAGTACCTGTATTGGTTACATGTCTTGTTACTATGAGAAAACAGTTGAAAAAGCAGCTAAAGGACTGGAGGAGCTATTTTGGCTCACAGTTCAAAGGTGTAATAATCATGGAAATAGGACACAGTGATTGGAGCATGGAGCAACTGGCTACATTGAATCCCACAGTGGTGGACAGAGAGTGATAACTGATCACTCACCCCGCTTCCTCCTTTTCATTTAGTCCAGGATACCACTTCATGGAATATTGTCACTGTTATCCATACTTAGGGTAATTCTTCCCACTTCATGTAATGTCATTTAGAAGAATCCTTCACAGACATGCTCAGGGATTTTTTTTCCATTAAAATTCTGAATCTTGTTGAGTTGACAATGATTGCCTACCACAACACCTATAAGCCCAAATTATATATTTTACTAATTGTACCTGGCACAATTTTGAAAGGATTCTTAGAGGATTAAGTGCTGGTGGCATGTGATTTTTATTAGGAATATTATGATATTTTTAACTTAGTTAAGGAGATTCCGTGTGTGTGTGTGTGTGTGTGTGTGTATGTGTGTATGTGTTTGTGTGCATGCATGTGTGTAAGTAAGAGAGAAGAAAGAATGTTTAATGTGACTCTTTTTAGTTTCAGAGCTATCCCTTTGTCATTCATTCAGTGTTCATTTATAGAGTCCACTTATTGTATGTTGAAATAAGAGCGGCTGGGCTGCGTCCCCCTGCGTCCCCAGCACCCTGCCACCCGCATGGCTAGTTTAGCTTATGACCCGAAATAATTACACGGAAACTGTATTCTTTTAATCACTGCCTGACCCATTAGTTCCAGCCTCTTATTGGCTAGCTCTTACATAT
>NC_022009.1:6643076-6657285 GCF_000317375.1 Microtus ochrogaster | reverse complement strand
CATCCTGTTCTGTTTTCTCCGCCTACCTAAGGGTTGGCCTATGAAATGGGCCTAGGCAGTTTCTTTATTAATAAGAAATCATTCCCACATCAATTGTAGCCTTTACACTTTGTGCAATCCCTGCCTTTGATAGAGGGCAGGGCTTCTTACAATACTTTGAAGCTTTCCTGCCTGCCTTTCAAGTAGTTAACTATTAAAGCAAACTAAAAACTCTGTACTTGATTCCCATCCCACAGAACCCTAAATGATGGCAGTTTTCTCACAATGTTTTCAGAATGCCCAGGACATGCCAGAAACAGATCAGTTGGAGAAATTATCCCTGCTGTGGGTGACTGACTCAAATCTACAGTGCAATGAGTTTCCTTGCCTTGTATTATTTCTTCACTCATTAATCTGGGGTTAAAATTAGTTTATACTGTCTGCTATTATTTGTTGGGATTCAATTAATTATATTAACGTTGTTGTTTCAAATTTTCTGAGAAAGATGCAACATTTAGAAGTCAATTTCAATTTTATAACAACAGGAATTAAAATGCTTTGAATGTTCTCTTTTATTGCTTTTTATTTTGCCATGTTAAGTTTCAGTTAAACTTTGGGTATTCTAATTCATGAGAACTTACATAGATCAATGAGAATGAAAGTCACTCTCATTTCTCTTAGCCAATATGTGTAACATGATTTTCCAGGTCAATTAGTATTAAATACTGGGGTTATTTAAAATTAGACCAGAAGCTACTGATTAAATCATTGTGATTGATTCTACAGACCACTGTAAATAAGTGAACTTGCCAAAAACGCCTCAATCATGTTTTATTAAGAATATTATTTTGGTGTCTGCATCTGAGTTTTATTAAAGAAGGCCAATATTGAAATATTTAAAAATAAAGTTGTGGTTTCATTTCATTTTGTGATGTTACCTTTAAGTTCAATATTTAGTGGGTATTTTCTCAAATTTCTATTGTTTTCTGGGAAATAGAGTTTCTGCACGTGGAGGAGAGAAGGGCCTCCCAGTCCTCCCAACACTGCTCTGTGCTTCCCGGTACTATTCATCTGTGCACTGTCTTCATGTACTTCTTCACTCACGGTTATATGACATCCTAGTTACTTTTCTATCTACTATTATAAGATCCCTAATAAGAAGAAACTGAAGAGATGAATATTTTCTTTTAGCTTTCACTTGGAGGGGATAGAGTCCTTCAGGTCTGGGGAAGTAAGTCATGGCAAGAGTAATAGGAAGTGGATGTCATGTTGCTTTCATGGCTAGGAAGCAGAACCCAGACAGGAATAGCCAGACTGTAAAATGTGAGACCAGCTTCCAGTGTACTATTTTGTCCAGCAAGCAGACTCCTAGAAGTTTTACAACATTCCAAAAACAAAGTCACTGGTTGAGGACCAGGACTCCAAACATATGAGATTAAGGAGCCCCTTTCAAGTGTGAATTGCACAAAGAAGAATGTGAACATTGGTCTTTTCTCTGAACGTCCGTCAAGTATCCTACTTAAGAGTCTTGACACAAAACTAAAAGGTTTGTACAGAGTTAAAGAAGCTGTCAAGTAGGAAGGTGACCTGCAGGACAGAAGAAAATCCTTTCCAGCTACACTTCTGATAGAACTGAAAAAGCTAGACATCAAAGAAGGATAATAGGATGCTAATATACTCTCCTAATAAACACATAAAAATTGTCTGACATCATTAGCTATGAGGGAAATTCAAATTAAAACAGCATTCAGATTCCATATCCCCCGCTGATGGCTCTCATCAAGATCTCCAATGACAACACATGCTGGTGAGGGTATGGGAAGGAGGAACCATTTTTTACTGTTGGCAGAAGTGTAAACTATTATAGTCACTATGAAAACCAGTCTGGAGGATCCTCAAAAGGCTATAAATATATCAACTAGCTTTAACAATCCTGGGCATATTCCTAAGGGACTTTGGGTCCTAATACAGAGATAGTTGCTTAGCCTTGTTCATTGCTACTCTATTCATAGTAGCTAGGAAATTCAATCAGCCAATGAAATGGAAATGTGGTTCACATACACAAATGGATTTTAAAGAAAAATAAAGTCATAAAATATTCAAGTACATGGATGAAACTTAAAAAAAAAAGGTCATACTGAAAGAGTTAACTCAGGCTCTGAAAGATAAATGCCACATATTCTCTCTCATGTGTTGACCCCTGCTTCAAATCTTTAGCTTTGTGTGTTTAACCTGCAGTACCTATAGAAAGAATACTAGAGAAGGGTCATTGAGATAGGGGATGTCTTTAGGGAGGAGGAGGATAGCAGAATACAGGTGATTAAAAATAGATGGAATTTGGGTTAAGGAAATCTTAGGCAGCTGTAGGAGGGAGTAGATGGATAGGTGGCATAAGAGGGATGGAGAGAGAATTACCAAAACTAAGGAAGTTTGAAAAAAACATATGCAAATTTACTACTTTGTCAACCAAATTAAAATGTTGAGAGAGATCCTGTACATGTCTGATTGTGTGATCCTTATTTTTAATTGTTCGGGAAGAATACAGAGGTCCCCATACAGGTGCTTACTCTGCTTCTTGGTTGCCCAACAGACCCTATCGTTGAATATAGTATAAATCAAGCTTCAATTTAACTAGAATTATTCCCCCTGACAGGTAACTTTCATAATACCACAAGTGTCTGTGTAAATTGCTCATCAGTCTCTTCTTTCTACTAAAGCAATTGCTATTGATGGATTCTTGGGGAGCTGTTGCCATTATCTTCCATTAGTTACCTACTGAGGATCCCACTGGACTCTGGTTTGGCTTGATTCTTGGTTCATAATGGTAGTACTAACTCTGTCTCTTTTGGGAGGTCCTGCACTTAAATGGGGTTTGTGAGCAGCATGGTACAAATTGCTTAATGGTGACATAGACCTGCTGCATTCCTGGAGATGGGGTGGTGATCATGGCAAGCAGAGGAGGTACATGTTGGACAGGGCAGAGGCAAAAGGCAAGGCCTTGGAATTGGTCCTAGTCATGCCCGTTTAGCATTTATTTAAAAAAGTGTTCCTGGTCAGAAAAGGATTACAGATATGCAATAAGGACAGATTCAGACAAAAATAAACTTCTGAATGGGTCACAGTGTATATTAAAATTGATACAAATTTAGGGTCGACTTTTTTTACACTGTGTATATATATTTCTGCTCTTGTTTAAAGTATTGTGTTTATGCAGCTCATTTAAAAATGTAATGTAGCCGGGCGGTGGTGGCGCACGTCTGTAATCCCAGCACTCGGGAGGCAGAGGCAGGTGGATCTCTGTGAGTTCGAGGCCAGCCTGGTCTACCAAGGGAGTTCCAGGACAGGCTCCAAAGCTACAGAGAAACCCTGTCTCGAAAAACCAAATAAATAAATAAATAAATAAATAAATAAAAATGAAAATGTAATGTATAATTTAAAATTGCAGATTAATAAATAGTCATTTATAATAGTCAAACTTACAGCCATGTTAGGTTTTCTAGATATGCAGAGATATATTTTAGTTAGATAATCTTTAACAATTCAAAAACATACAGAGTATGGCATTTAAAATGTTTTAAGAAATTAGACTTTTCTAAATCATGAGTCATGTCTGCTGACAGCATCAATCACTTCAAGAGGAACATGAGCATCAGATAGTTTCCTTATATAATTTGCTAGCCATATGGACAGAAACTGACCTTGCTTAGACTGCTTCATTGTATGCTGTATGAACTGGACATGAAGGATCCACAGAAATAACTGCTGAACTTGCCTAAAGGTGAGACAGTCATTCAGGGTTTGTACTTCATGAAAGAATCTGCCAGTCATTCTGCAGGACAGAGAATAAAGTGACTGACAAACTTTCAATAGTTCTAAAATTCATAGTCACATAGGTAATCTGGTTGGAAGGGGGAAGGGATATCAGGGTAGGTTATGGAAAAAAATTATAAGGGAGGGGGTAAAAGGAATGGGAGGGATATCAGAGAAGGTAGAAATTAAATTAATCATAAAATAATTTATAAATGTGTAAAATTGCAAAGAACAATGTTTAAAGTTGTATAAATAAAAAAAAATACTTACCTTTTTTCCCCATGAGGAAATAAAATGCTAAGCACTTCACTGTGCTGCCATTTAGATGCACAGATAATAGATTCCTGTGGTCTGCTTCCCTTATTTTGGTACCTTGAGCTAATAGTATGATTTAGGTGACATGAAATATGCTACATATGCTGTGTTAAAAATATAAAGAGGTTTCTCAATTGTGCCACAAGGACATGTGCTTAACTGTGTTCATAGCAGCATTGTTTGTCATAGCTAGAACCTGGAAACAACCTAAATGCCTCTCGACCAAAGAATGGATAAGGAATATGTGGTACATTTACACATTGGAGTACTACACAGCAGAAAATAATAACGACATCTTGAATTTTACAGACAAACGGATGAGCTAGAAAACATCATTTTGAGTGAGGTAACCCAGACCCAGACAGACAATTATCACATGTACTCACCCACAAGTGGTTTTTATACATAAAGCAAAGAAAACCAGCTCACAAATCCCAAATCCCAGAGAATCTAGACAACAATTAGGACACTAAGAGAGATATACATAGATCTAATTTACATGAGAAAAAGAAAAAGACAAGATCTCCTGAGTAAATTAGGAACATGGGGACCTTGGGAGAGGGTTGAAGGGGAGGGGAGAGGTAAGAAGAGGAGCAGAGAAAAATGTATAGCTCAATAAAGATCAAATAAAAAAGAAATATAAAGAGGAAATATGGAGATGATATGTACTGTGTCGACAATGAGCCATGAGCTCAGGGTGTCTACTAAAGTGTGTCTACTCAGTTTCTGGTTCAGGCATTAAGCTTGTGTAAACAGACATCATTTAGTTTCAAAATTTCCCACACCAGGAGTGCCAATAGTAGTGAATTATCTGATTTGTATTTGGGTGCTGTGTTCTATTTATCAGTCCAGGATTTTTCCCAGCATCTATATCAACTTCCCTGTCTATGCTCAATCAACTGTACTTCATGACTTTCCCAACTGGCAACATTTCATTATGACAAATTGGATGAGCATTCCACGCATGTGAGAGTCAGCATTATTCTGATAGTCTTTTAATTTGCCTGTTATATAAACTTAAGAATAGTCTCTTTTGAAATAAGCGCAAAAGACCAATGCCTGAATGGTATGATAAACAACATAACTTTTTTGCAATGATAATTATAAATTCTCTGTTTTTCAACCATTATTTTTTTCTTGGAAACTAACTTGATGATAGATGACAGAGGTGTAAAGGGGAGCTTGGGCTTGTTCCCTATTTCTGAGAGGTTTACCTCATTGTGGGACAGTTTTAGAAATGATTATGAGGAGATGTGACAAATGTTTAGAGAAGCAGTTTGTAAATCCTTGGTGATTTCCAAAATTGTCCCCAGCTTCCGTTGGAGGAGTCACACAAGCACCAATAAATGTTGACTGCTCTTATATTTCTGTTTGGTGCTGCTTTTTAAAATTCAGGATATCAAATGAATTTTTAAAAGGATCCATCTATGACATTACACTTTCCTTTGTTTCTCTAAACCTATCTGCCTGCTAATTTTTAAAAACATTTCATATTTTCTACAATTATATGCTTGGCTTCTCTGTACTTTTGATGGTCTGCTAATCTCAGTTTTGAATACACCTTTTTCAAATGTGATTTTCATGCCTTCTAATAATGCCAAGACTATAGTCAACACCAATAGCTTCACGTAATCAGTGAATGAGATGCTTATGGAAAAACTTGGAAAACATTAGCATATTTTCACCATTCTGCCCAATTTATAAAATATTTCCACAATGCTGTGGAAGAGGTCTGCCAGAACAGCATTCTCTAAATTGAGTTGAGACATGAGTTTTCCCCTAACCTTTTCAAAATTGCCTTATTTCTTTGAAATTTTCCCTTGCACTTCAGAAGAGAGACAACCGTATAAAGTCATCTTGGGAACAGACTGAAAACCCTATCCAACAAGGAGGCTACTGACCTGAGTTAATTGGATGCCCACCCTGAGATCACTGTACATTGAGATGTGCTAATTGCATTGTTTTATAACAACATAATGATGCAATTAACTTGCATCACCAGTATGGGCTGTTTGTTAGCACGCATCCTTTCTCAAAGGTATCAATACCCCTGAAGACCAGCACACATTCTATAGCAAGATTTGACATACAATTGTGCTGAAATACGCTTTTTAGTGGATCTTCAACCTCAAGTGACCATGATATTTAAAAAAGAAATGTTCTCAGCATGAGGAGGAAAGAAAGGAAAATAATTCCCCCTTGGAGTTTTTTTTTTTTCCAATTTGCATATTTCTGTTCTGCTCAGCGTTTCTACACTCAGTGATCCTAGTCCGAATGTGTTTTGTTCCTTCTTTCCGCATGCTTGCCTACAGCTCTTGTGTGGCTTTCCTTCTTTGTGAGTTATTGGTATACTTAGCTGTGAGGTTTTGGATTATTTTAACAGAATCTCCAGCAAAAATTGATAGTAATATGAGGTCTGGACATGGTAGTAAATTTTTAATGATTTTTAGTGCCCTGGATTACACATCTCTGGGTTTAAACTCACCCTGCAGACAATTAAATCTAGAAAATAAAAGTCAGAGGTCATATAATTATGAGAGAGAAAGGGGCTGGGATGAGGAGAGTCCATAGGTGAAGTTGGAAAGAGAAAAGGGAAGGGGTTGAGAATGAAGTAATTATCCATTTATTTTATATAATACTGAAACTGAAAGAAAAAACACATCCTGTCATTACTTTTGAAGGAGACAAAACATTCATGCTATTCTCACAGAATTCTGCCACCAAAATCATAATTAGGAAACAAGAAGAAAAATTACATTCAGTTATGAAGGTGAATATAAGGATTGATATCAGCACAGAACCTGTAGTTAATGTACATTTTGTGAACTTTACCCTATGTCAGTACCATCGATCTTGTGTCTTATGTTCTCATCACAAAGCAAAACAAAAAGAAAATCAATGAGTTATGATTATGAAAAGTATAATATTTAGAATCTTCACTATGGTAATGCTTTTGCTAAAGCATGAATGGGTCCAAACTCATCATGATGTGTGCAGTAAATTTATCAAGTACATTGTATACTAACCATACTTCATTAAATTTTAGAGATTGATGAATATTGATATAAATGGTGCTATTTGAGGATGCATGTAGGTGGAATATTAGATGATAACATATTTCCTTGTTTCCTTAGATTGGGAAAAAAGATTCTGAACATATTCATATGTGTACATGCCCACATAACCACCTGTGTGCCTTCCCCACTCTGCAAATGTCACTTATATAATTTAATCAAGTGCACTAAAGATTTTTCCCTGCTCTGACAATGTCACTATGCTTTATTTTAATGTAATCATGTTGTTGACAGAAGTGGATTTTTTCCCTCTTCTGTTTGAACAACAGCTGTGCACTCAGTGAGTAGCATCTTAACTGGGTGGTGGTGGGGTATAAGAACCTACTGTACAAGTCAGAGTCTGCACTGTAGACTCTACAGGCGCCTGAATGTGTCCAGGTGCAAGGCATTTCCTTTCTTCAATCAATTGCGAATTCACATGTTCTTATATTTGAAGTGATTTAAACTCAATTTTGGGGAGTCTAGAGATTTTAGATTAACCTTTCTTCTGATTAGAGGAAGTACACTTAAACTTATTGCTGTAATTTTTTTGTTGTTTCTCCAAGTTTAAATTTTTCTTTTGCCTTGTTTCTGGAGGCTTGTGTTGGGAATTGTTTCTTTTAGTTAATTCTGATCTGTGCTTACATTCCACCTTACACTATGTATGCTTAGAAATAGTTTTGTAAATGGTAGTGAACCAACAAATAACTCTTTGAGAGGTTCATTAAACACAGTTCTGAGGAAGTCATTATGCAATCCTACTCTGATATCAGAAATAATCAAAAGTAAATAATTAAAGTAAAATAATGTTCCTCACTTTCACATTTGGTTACAAGGCACACATAATTTCAGGGAGAGCTTTATTTATTTCTACCTCTGGGTGCTTAAGACATAGCATAATAATCCTTTTTCCTGCTACAATTGAGGAGCCATTCATTACAAATAAGTACCTATAGTTAATAAGGAACTTGAATGAAGATATTATGAGCTCATTATTGGAAGAGAATAAATTAGTTATGGTGGCTACTTCACATTTTACATAATTCAACAGATATATAATTTTGTACAAGACATAAACAAAGAGCATGCCTACTTTTTGTATAAGGGACTCCTGAGTGGAAAGGTAGATTCGTTTTTAGTGGGCATTATCCTAGTTTGGGTCAGTTCTCTCCTGGATTTATAAGAAGGTCTGTGAAAAATCTATTTAAAAAAAGAGAAGTAGACTGCAGAGGCAATGAAAGGAAAAATTAATAATATTTTTAATCTGAAAAACAAAAAGCATACCATGTTTATTTTGTATACTTTTTACTTTTTGAGATAATAATGTAATTACATTATTTCTCCATTCTATGTACCCCTCATTGTTTCTTTCAGATCCATGGTTTCTTTTTCAATTATTACAAAAGCAATATGTGTGCATGTACTGCTACAATTTTTAATTTAATATCACATGCAAAATCTTTCATCTTTCTCAAACATAGTTACTTAATAATATGAAGATTATGTTTTTTAAACATCTTCAGGTTGGCCCTAAGATCAAGGGATTTAAAAATGAGTAACTGATAAAAATTTTTATGGTTTCAAGTCTGGGCAGTAGTCTCAATGACTGTTTTTAAATTAAAATTTAATTTTCAAAACTGAAACAAACAAGTTTTATGCATTAATAGGGTATCATGTGATACTGTGATTCATTCATATAATGTGCAGGTTTTCACTTTTAACTAATTTTCAGGTTAGCATGCAGAATAGTGGGTTTCATTACAGCATCAGACTAAGCATTTATCTCATTTATTTATTTACTTTTTAAAGCTTTTTGAGAAAGGGCTTTCTAGGTAGCTCAGGCTGGACGTGAATTTCTGCTTCCTGAAGGGTGGGATAACAAGGAGGCATATTCTTATTAGGCTTATCAGTTCTTTATGGCTAAAGCATCTTAAATCCTTTCTCCTAGTTTTGTAATGTCAAGTAGGGTGCTGCCCATACTCACCCCATTATTCAATACAGCAGTCCAGAACTTCTCTTAATGTAACTGTATCCTAATACCCCAAATCAACCTGAATGACCACGACTAGAATAATCTGTACAGACCTTACCTGGTATCTGTAGCTGTCTATATATCTATACGTGTATGTCTGTGTGATCTCAGAACTAAGTTTAATATTTGAATGTGTCTGTCGTCCCTGCCAACATGAAAGCCCTCAGCAGCCATAATCATAGCAAATTCACCAATGATGTCATATTTGCTAAAGGAACAACTTCCTCATGTGTACACCTAACTATCTACAAAATATTAAAGAAAGATACAGTACATAAACCGAATTTTGACTGTGTACATTATTGGCACTATGTTGACTGTTACAAATGAAAATTAATCTAGCTTAGCAAGTTAACATTGTTATCTAATTTATGAAAAGTTTTCTTTTGAATATTTTAGTATTTTTGTTGGCTTTGACTTTTTTACCATTTTATTTCTTTTTTTTTTTTTTGTAGGTTAATGTTGGCCTTAGATTTACCTTCCTCTTTTTTTTATCTGACCTTAGCCAAAATTATAATCCTTCAAAGTCCTATTATAGTGATGGAGGAAGGTCATTGGTTAAGTAATAAAGAAACTGCTTGGCCTCATAGGTTAAAACATAGGTGGGAGGAGTAAACAGAACAGAATGCTGGGAGGAAGAGGAAGTGAGCTCAGAGGCCATGCTCCCCTCTCCCGGGCAGACTCAATGAAGCAAGCCGCCAGGTCAGACATGCTGAATCTTTCCCGGTAAGCGCACCTTGGGGTGTTACACACATTATTAGAAATGGGCTAGTTCAGGTGCAAGAGTTAGCCGAGAAGAGGCTAGATATAATGGGCCAAGCAGTGTTTAAAAGTATACAATTTGTGTGTTGTTATTTCTGGTGTAAAGCTAGCCGTGCAGGAGCCAGGCGGGACGAAAAGCAGACCCGCAGCTCCTACAACATTATAGTATGAGATGGTGGCTTGGAGAGATGATTCATTGAGTAATAGGCTCATCTCAAAGTATGAAGACTTTAGTTTGCATGTCAAGCATCCATGTCAAAAGCTGGATGCAGCATCAAGTTCCTGCCATCCTGATAATGGGAAATGAAGGCAGGAAGATCTCTAAGGTTTTCTGGCCAATAAGTTTGTCTCAATCAGTAATTTCCTGATTAATTGGAAGACTTTGTCACAGAAAATAAGGTAGATAACATCTGAGGAAGACAGCCAATGTGACCTTTGGTTGTCACACATAGGTATATAGAGAAGCATACACATTCATATGTACACAAATGTAAAGAATAGTTCTCCATTTACATATGAAAAGTATATATATGATGATACCACAATCATATATGCTAAGCTCAAAATAATAAAACAGATTTAAAATTCTGAATGGGTGCTACACAAAAAGATAAGGAATGGAAGCATCATAGAAGGTCACATGAATTTTGATATACTAAAATAGTTTTTGATTGTATATATTCTTAGTTTGTTATACTGTTTGTCTTAGTTAGCATTCTTCTAAAGAGTATCTTTCCTGTATACCCTGTGTGTAATTAAATTAAGATGATAGCTACATTGTTATGTCTTTAATCTTTTATTGGCCCATGGAGAATTACTTCTGTGATATAACTTCTGATTCCTTAAAATTTGTTTTTGTGTGTTCTACTCCATATGTACTATAAAACATTTATTTTAGCAAGCGCTTTTGTATCATTTTAGTGCATTTTTTAAACTTACATGAAAGGTATCAGTAAATCAGTTCTTTACTTTTCTTGATGTGTGTGTGCTGGTGGAGTATAAGCTCCTAAATCTTGAAACATTTTTTTCCTCACAAATTCATAGCATATTTGTTATCTCAAATGTTGGTCCTTGGGATAATCAGCGTGCTTGCTGAGGGATGATGCATATGTATTGCCATCATGTTTTCCTGTCAATTTTCTTAAGCATTGTTTCCTCTATTTCCAGTTCTTACTCTTGAGACTATTAGGCAAGCTAAGTTCTAATCATTGCAATATGTGGGATTTCCTTCTGCACCCTTTTTCACTCTGAGACACTCTTATCTTTTACTGGTCGACTCAAGTTTTCTTAGAGCATAGAGGGAGTTTTGAAACTATTATTTAAGCTTGCATTGCATTCCCACTTGGATTGGGATTATATATGAAGCTGAATTTTTCTTCCTGTTGAAGGGTAGCTCTGCAGAGACAACCTGCTTATGAATATGGCATCCATGGTCTGGTGTGCTTTCCAGTTAAAGAACCCTTCACACTCATGTGAACACTCCAGTGATGTAGAATGTGATGTAGTGGCCTCTATGTAGAGGGCCTCACTGTTCACCAATGAGATGTTTGCAAAGACTTGCAGTGTTTTGGGGGGATTTGTGATAAGAAGGGTTATTAGTGAGTGTGAAGGCCCAAAAATGTGAGCCTATTTCCACCTTGACCAAAAGTAAGAGTGTTGGACTTACACTAACTGTTAAATGTAATGGTTACCTCTGTTCCTTCAAGGCTATTGTGTTTCTACCTCAGAAAAGGTTCCACCTAGATTCAGTTCAGAGAGTTCTGCTCTCTCAAGGTTATTGCCAACAGGGTGTGGCTAATATCAAGATCTTGTATTTTAGAAATTGAGAAGTATATATGTTTCTATCTCAAACAAAAGTCTAGGAATCCAAATAAGGTTCCAGTTTCTTTAAGGAGATACCATTGAATTCTACCCAGGGAGTGGTTTGCCTACAGAATGTTTTGGTCTAGGGTTTGAGCATGACTTGTTTTGTCCTAGCAACAGAATGTTTAACTATGGATGTAGCCTGCAACTTTTGACTGGATATTCATTTCCTTGTATCATGTTAATGCAGTTTTCTTTTTTAATCTTACTCCTACTTCTTAGGGTCAGGGTATTTTAAGCAAATGGGGATTAAACACCGGCAATTTCAGTATTCACTGGAACTCCCTCCAGGTTCTATTCTATGTTTTACTATTCTCATGTCTTCATACTCTTTACTTATATTTCTAAACCCCATACCTCTGTCCTGACAAAAGGTGTTTTTGTTGAGGCTTGTCCCTGAGAAGTGAGTTCAGTCGATCTGTATTCAGGGATCCCAAAGTTTACTTGGGAAGAAGAGGCAACTTTCACACTGACAGAATACAGCATAGGCAGCTCCAGCAAGTGACATGAACAGTAAATACTATGCTAGCACATGAGGGCAGGGGAACTTTCTGAGGAGGGACTGTCTGTGTTTGTGGAAGGAGACACCACAAAAAGTAAAAGTTGAGCCATGCAGTAGTGGTGCATGCCTTTAATCCCAGCTCTTAGGAGGCAGAGGTAGGTAGAGTTCAAGGCCAGTCTACAGCTAAGAGTTCCAGGACAGGCTCCAAAGCTACACAGAGAAACCCTGTCTCAACCCCACCCCCACCAAAAAAAAAAGTTGAATGGGTCCTGCACAGGTGATACAATTTTGCAGACAGACAAGCCTTGGGGATTGCCTTTGCCATCGAGTTTCTCATTGGAAATGTTTCCTTGATGGAGAAAAAAAAAACTAAAAACAAATAAAAAGCAAGCATGAAACACACTGTGCTGTGTGTTCTGCCTGTCATGCTAGATGCTGTTCCTTGTGCAAGCAGTACTGAGGGTCTAGGATTTTGCTGAGTTTGAACAGGAAACATGTTCTATATCCTTTGTTCTAGCTGCTTTTAAAAGACTTAGCGTTATTTCAGTGTTATTCTGGAATAAACTGACATATCTTGTTTAGGAATTTACCTGTATTTTGCTGCAAGCAAAAATTGAAAGGGAACATTACATAATCCTTATGGGACATTCAATATCAATATCTTGTTCTTATGAACCGCAGGCTATTATGACTTAGCCTAAGTGTTCCTGCTAATTATTCTAGCAACTTGTTGCCTATCTATATTCATATCATTACCTATCTATACTCAGACTTTTTAGAAAGCATGTGTATTATATAAATTCTAAATTATATTAATAACCCAGCACATGAATAATTGATTGCTTAGTATACTTAACATTTTCAGCAAATTTCCATGATCCTCAAGGAGACCAGTGTTAAATTTGCTTAAAGTGCTAAAGAAAACGGTAAAGTTTCTGCAGTTTGATTAATTGACACCCTAAGGACATGACCCGGTCACCTGCTGATCTGCTAACTATGCAAAGGTGAGGCTGTTTGAGAACACAATTATAATTACCAGGGTTTAGACCAAAAAAGACTTCCCTCAAATTTAATCGTATCTTCAAAGCTTACGCCAGAATCGAGGTTGGCAGACATTTTAAAAAATTAGTCATTTTGATTGGATTTACACAGGTTATATTCAGTCTAGTGATATAACAGCAAAATTATTTCTTTGAAAACTCTCTGAATTGAGCCCATGGTATCTTGTCTGTTTCCAAATTCTCATAAGGTATAAATTTTCATAATTAATTTACACTTAAATCCTTGTTCTCTATTTCCCTTTTTGTTCTTTTTGTTCTTTTTTGGGGGGGGGCATTCGAGACAGAGTTTTTCTGTGTAACAGTCCTGGACTTCACTCTGTAGACCAGGCTGGCCTCAAACTCAGAGATCCATCTGCCTGTGTCTCCATAGTGCTGGGATTAAAAGCATGTGCCACAACCACTGCTTGACAACTTATTTGTTTTTAAATATGAAAGAATACTCTATAGTTCCCATACCCCTTGCATATATCCTAGGTTCCCTCATTCCCCATGGAAAATTCCACGGAGCCACACCACTTCAACATGCACATGGCTGGAAGGCATCTCTCCCATATCTCTCTACATTTAATATTTTTTCTGTTCGTTTGTGATGCATTGTTGTCTTTTGGCAGCACATTCTGTAAGTTACTAGTCTTTAAAGACAGACTAATTTAAGCTTTGTTTTATGGTTTACACAAATGTTCTGTGGTTGTGTTGCATGGTAACATGGAGGAAGCTGAAGTAAGGGTGTATAAGGACTTTGCACTATTTCCCCAACTTTTCAAAGAGTTCGCAGACACACACACACACACACACACACACACACACACACACACACACACACACACACACA
>NC_022009.1:6637968-6642976 GCF_000317375.1 Microtus ochrogaster | reverse complement strand
AGAGAGAGAGAGAGAGAGAGAGAGAGAGAGAGAGAGAGAGAGAGAGAGATATTAGTAGAACATATGCTTATTTATTATTATTTAGTTTGAATGAATTGTTTATGGTCAGCCAAGAATGTGGAGTTATATAATTGTAAAGCTCAAATACATACAATGAAGAGAAGTGATGATAACCTAGAATCTTTCCAGCCATTTCCTGAGGTGGAAGGATGATTACATGCATAAAACACTCTAAAAGAAAGAAATTCCTCATTTCAACATTTTCATCCATCTCAATTTTTCAGAGTTATTTACTGACTGCAGCTCCTTTCTAAAGTATTTTTCTTTTTCATATCTAATCTAATGCACTAAATTCTTTGATGAGATGGTGCCACCATTTATTATTAGCATTGTGGTGCAGAAGGCTAAAAGGGAATCTCGATTAAACGCTCCCCCACAGCCTTACTCAGCAAGAAATGTGTTTGCAAAGGGAAACAAGTATATTTTAAGAAGAAAGATTGATTCAAAGAAAATCAGAGCGATAAAGAAATTTACAAATTCCACATATAAGGACAAAAATAATCTGACATCTGCAGCCCATCCGTTCATTAAAATAAGACAATCTGTGGAGCCCATTCCTGCAACTCTTTTGCAGACTGGCTTAACTTTTTATTCTCATAAAATTGGAGATGAGCTGTTCGGTTTATTGGTAATTGCCGCAGCAGTAAACTGGCCCTGTGTTTGCCAGCCCACAAACCCCACGATGTACATCCTCTCTGACGGCAGTGCCAGTCTGCTGCATCATTTTAGCTCACGACGCTCCTTGATGAAGAAGCAGCAGCTGCTTCTGGTTCAAAATAAACTTGTTTCTGTTTATGCTGTCAGCAGAAAGCTGTTTTAGAAAATCATTAGCTGCATCGTGCTGTTGCAGTATGTTAAATTGCGAGGCATTGGGAAACATTCCCCAAAGACGAACACCATGCTACCTCGGCGCCTGCAACACACAGCGTTTGTTTCTTTGGCTGAATAATTCAAATGCAGGTGAGCTTGGTGATCTCAGGTGTTCACTCATAATGTAATGAAGAAAATATAGCATCGAATCCCTTCCAGGTTAGTGATCGCTACAGAAGAGTTCTGTGAATCAAGGACACTGAGCTCAGAGGCTTAGTGGTAAGACTGGAGTCGATTAAGAACAATCTACGCAGCTTGAGGGCCCTTCCTGATCCACTTCAACTGTATTTGTAGTCACATAGTTTCAATCTTTTGTGGTGTTTATCTTGTTGGTATACTACATTAGCTGTGAGAGTATGCATGGCTAATAAACATTTATCCTGACTCTGGACAATTGACACACCATTTCTTACAAGTGCTCCATAAATATATCTTCATAGTAAAGATGTACCCCCTTTATTTGTCAGTTTGAATATCACCCAAAAAAAAGATTTTGATTTTTTTTTACTAAGGAACGTTTATAAAATTAATTATGGAGCCAGTGGTGGTGGTGCATGCCTTTAATCCCAGCACTCAGGAGGCAGAGGCAGGTGGATGTCTGTGAGTTCGGGGCCAACCTGGTCTACAAAAGCTAGTTCCAAGACAGACTCCAAAGCTGAAGAAAAACCTGGTCTCAAAACAAAAATTATTACTGTTAACTTATAAAATGAATTGTAAAACCAATAGTATGGTATTTATTAAAATTATATTTTTAGAGTGTAGAGGAGCCCACAGAGCATTTTCTTTTAAAATTTTCTTTAAAAGAAAAAAGTAGAAAAATAAGGTAAGATTATTCTCTTTTGTGAAGTGTGTGTGTGCATGTGTTTGTTCTGTACATAAGCAACATTGCAGAGCAAGCTATTTGAAACTATTTTAAAATCTAAGTTTTCTCCAGGAGCAATTAATAATATGGTAGATCTTTACCTTAAGTTCTTGTAGTATTTGAAGATTATTATTGATATTTATTGTTTTGATAGTTAGGAATAATTGATACTAATACTTTTATTTTAGTGAGACTGTGATAATATAATCAACATTTTTGTGGTAAGAGTTTAAATGTAAAGGTTGGTAGATTTGGAGAAGTGGTCACCCCGTGCTACTATCACAATGGAATTGTTCTATAGCCTTTTGCAGTCAACTTCCCATCCATCCTCAGACTTAGGGAACCACAGATATAATAATATCAGTCACTATTAATGCTCTTAGACTTTAACCAGAAAAGAATCATCTACTAGCCAGTTTGTCTATGGTTTATTTTGATCAATGTGCTAAATATTGGATTCATTCCTTTGCAATATGAATCATTAGTTTGCTGTTTTATGCTATCTTAAATGAATATACCAGAAGTTGAGTTTATATTACCCAATTGATAATTATTTAAATTACATCTAACATTTTATTATTATAACAATCTATATACAAGTATGCTATCAGTAAAAGATTTATTTCCTTTGTTTCAACAACTATATTAATGGGATAATAGTTAAATGCTTGTTTAGGACTTCTGTTTTTGTTTTTTGTTTGTTTGTTTGTTTTTTTGAGACAGTCTCATGATGCAGCCCTGGTAGGCAGGAAACCCTATGCAGTCAAGGCTGGCCTCAAACTCACATAGATCTGCCTGCTTTTGCCTCCTGAGTATTTAACATTGTTCAAACCACATCAGAGAAGCTCCTTTTCGCAATAGGGGGGAGTTTACATAGAGACTCATAATTGGACAATGTTCAGAAAGTGAGAGACTTTGGAGCACTCAGTCCTAAATGGGAGGTTTCCATCAAGCCCCTCCTCTCATGGATCTATACAGAAGAAGAGGCAAAAAGTTTGTAAAAGTCAGAGGTGGTATATGACTTCAAAGAAATAGTGTTTTTGGAACATAACGCGACCTGACTGCCTCCTTCTTGAGAACTAGCTTTCATGGTATCAGAAGACACCATGCCAGCTTCCAAAGCACCAAAGCAAATAATGCTCCTACCCAGTATTGATTCCTATGAATGACATCAATGACTGGAATGACATGATAACATGGTGCAGAACAATTCTGTATTCTGTCAATTATGTTTTAAATAAACGCTGATTGGTCAGTAGCCAGACAGGAAGTATAGTTGGGACAACCATACAGGAAGTAGAGGCGGGGAAATGAGAACAGGAGTATTCTGGAAAGAAGGAACTTCTTCCTCCAGTCCTATCCAGACACTGAAGAGGCAGGATGTGACCTGCCTCACTGAAAAAAGGTACTGAGCCATGTGGTTAACATACACATGGGCTAATGTAAATTATAAGAGCTAATATGAAGCCTGAGTTAATGGGCCAATCAGTTTATCATTAATGTAGACTCTCTGTATGATTTTCTTTGGGACCTAAAGACTGTGGGAACTGGGCATGACAGAAACCCCAACTAGCAGGTCCTCATGTTACAATAACAGGGTGCAGAAGAAGCATGTATACCTTGTTGATACCCAATAGCTTTCAAATTGGTTTTAAAATCCACTCAACAAGAGGGAAAATATTCAGTGCTAGTGACATCATGAATATTGGAGGAAAGCCTACAGACACTAATTACTAGCATAACCACCCTAATTCCCAACAACAACTTAAACATTTCTTCTCAGACACACAGATAAATGCAGACCTTACCTGCCATCAAGGAAACTTCTTGCAAAAAGACAGAGACAACCACAGAAAACCAAAACCAATCAAAGTGCAAAGATATGGATTCCAGTCCCAGTGGATAGATCTGCAATACATTCTGCTACGTAAGGCTCTGGAATCTGTGGAAGAAGACATGAAAAGATCGTAATATCTGGAGGGTCAGGGAGTTTCATGCAGTGACCCATTAGGTCCTGCATGCAGAGACTCTGACCCTGGCACACATATCCTGTTCTTCCGCGCTCTCTGGAATCATGGGGCAAGACTCAGAATCCTGTCACTCTGGCGCACAAACAGTACTAGGTGGACAATGCTGCCAACTTACGCTGCCAGGTTGGAAGAGAGCCCGGACTGCTTGCTGGACTACAGTTGCACACACCTCTGTGGGCTGACCCTGGAAGCACGTTACTAAGCTGTTGTTTTCCAGCAGGGACCCATTAAACAATATGCTTGATTTAGGATTTCTCCTTTCAAATTAAGCTGCATTAACACATGAGGGAACCGTCTGTGGGTGGGATCTTGCCATCAGGGCACCTTTCCTCTTGTAGTGCAGAGCACCAGATTTTTGCTTAAAGACCTTTAACTTTTTAACCATTAGAGCTTTCAGCACGCACACACTATAAACTCGCTTAAGCCTCCTCCATCCAGCGTCACTCATTTCTTGACTTTCATTTTTCCCTCACTCATTGAAGACATGCACAAAATCCTGTCCTGATTTTGTTTGTTTGCCAAACAAACCAGCTCATTACCTTTAAATTAACCTAACTCAGGTTCTCAGGATATGGACAGAATGCAGCCAAACTCCTTGTCAGAATATCTCATGTCAGTTCCTTACAGATTCATACTTCCCTCTGAAACATCATCTACCAGCCTGCCATCCAAACTCCTGCCTGAATGGCTCATTGAGTTCTGTGTACAGTGTTTTTTTTTTCATTTCTTTTTTTTTATTGAAAAAAATTTTCCACCTTCTCCCAGCCTCCCATTTCCCTCCCGCTCCTCCCACTCCTCTCCCCTCTGTGTACAGTGTTTTTGACTATTGTTCTCGCCCAGTGTTCCAATCTCTCCTACCTTTCTCTTGCAAACCAGTTCTAAAGACCTAACAATACACGATCAGGCTTATCACAGAAACAATCCCACTTCTTATTAGGTATGTGCCTCTTTATCTCAGTGCTGCCACTAAGTACTAGGCAAAATCAACTTGAGATAGAAAAGGTTTGTTTTGTCTTATTGTTCTAAAAGATACAAGACAGGAAAGGTGAAAGCAGAAAGACACGTGGTCTCATTGCATCCGACAAGAAACAGAACAATGAATGTTTATGCCCAGTTCATTCTCTCTCTCTCCTTCCTTCCTTCCTTCCTTCCTTCCTTCCTTCCTTCCTTCCTTCCTTCCTTCCTT
>NC_022009.1:6630509-6637868 GCF_000317375.1 Microtus ochrogaster | reverse complement strand
TTCCTTCCTTCCTTCCTTCCTTCCTTCCTTCCTTCCTTTCTTTCTTTCTTTCTTTCTTTCTTTCTTTCTTTCTTTCTTTCTTTCTTTCTTTCTTCATCTCAGGAACCCAGCCCATGAAATGACATCGTCCACATTTAGGATAGACCTTTCTGAATATTGTGTTTCAATACAAGAATAGGCTCTATCGAATTTAGATAATTCCTAACAGATACACTCAGAGATTTGTTTCCATGGTGATTCTAATTCCATTAGGTTCACAATGAAAACTATCCATCATACTCGTGTGTGATGGACACTTTTTGTTATTTGTCTGATCAAATAATTTTCTCATTTTAAAACAGTTGGGTTGCTTTTTATTATTCAGTGATGCAGAGTTTTGATTTGTTCAGCTGTGCATGTGTTGAAACATTTTCTCAACCCACATGGCTTGCTTTATTTTTACAAAATAGACTTGAAGAACTAAACATTTTATTTATTTACTTCCTTGTTTATTTTGAGATTGGATTTTGATATATCTAGGCAATTTTCAATTCCTCACTTCTAGAAATCCGACTGCCACAGTCTTCAGAATATCTGGGACTACAGTTGTCTATGTCATATCTTGACTGGATGCAGTATTTATAATGATGTGATAAATACTGTTCTTTTTTATTTTTCCTTTCTGCTCTTACTCTTTCTTTCATTCTCTTTTCTCCCTTCCTGCTCCCTTCCCATCCTATCTTCTTTCCTGTCTGTAATCTCCCTTACCTCTCTTTCCCTTCCTCCCCCTCCTCTCTCCTTCCTCTTCCTGCTCCTCTACCTTTCCTGACCTTTTTCTTTTTTCCTGATAGGCTCTCCCTATGTAGCCAAGGCTTGTTATAAAGTCCCACTCATTCCTTATATTCCCGAGTGATGAGATTGCAGCTGTTCTTTAGTTCTTTCTTCTCTCTGTCTCTCCCTCCTTCCCTGCCTCCCTCACTCCCTCACGCCCCTCTTCCCTCCTCTTCCCCCTTTAATTCTTTCTATCTACAGTTACTACTTTTGTTATCTAATATCTAATACATATCTTCCTGCCTGTTTTCTTAGAGAAGTTTTATTCTTTAAATCTCTCTCTTTTTTTAATCTTTTGTTGTTGTTTTGTTTTCTCCCAACAGGTTTCTCTGTATAGTCCTGGCTCTCCAGAAACTCTCTGTAAACCAGGCTGGCCTTGAACTCAGAGATCCAACTGCTTCTGCCTCACAAGAGGCGGGATTAAAAGTGTGAACCACCACAGCCCAGTTTTTCTTATAAATTCTATAATCAGAAAATATATTATATTTGCTAAAACGTATGACATTTTAAACAAAAAGTACAGTTTTATGAATATTTTCTGAGTGTCTCTCTTACTGCTGCTTCCAAAAGTTTCAATTTATAAGATTTCTTCTTTCTTCTCTTGCAAGGAGGAAACTACATTTAGGCTATTATCCTTATTTTACTTGCAGTGAAGGCAATGTTCTGTTTTTGTTTGCTCTTATTTTATCTTTTATCTAAAAATGCTGTATAGCATAAGAAGATACTTTCAGCTAGAAGTGGTTAACATGATTTTCTACCTAGTGCTAATAGAAACATTTTGTGGATTCTTGTACCATACAATTTACTAGTCCTGGAACTAAATCCTGTGAGATCAAATATTTGCTATGCAGAAGCAAGGGTCAATACAAGCTAAAGACAACTACAATACGGTTTACAAAAAAGGACCAAGTAAAAGGAAACAGCACCACCACCGAGAACAGTTAGGAGGGATGGTGCCCCTGGCATGGGCATTAGTGTCCCCACAGTGGCTGTGCTTAGTGAGTTATATCTTCTCACACTGGTCATGCCATTTGAAAAGAAAAGGGGTTGAAGGAAAAATGATTTTGCTTAGCATGTTCTCAGCTTGTTTTTCTCCCCTAGCTTGAGCTGACAGAGGTTGTTATGGGGAGTAAATCAATCTTCCTGTAACCCAGTGCTTCAGATGGGTTTTATGTTCCTGAATCACAGCAGGACAAATGGATCCATTATGGGCTGTCTTCCAGCAAGAGTGTGCCTCGAATGAACATACAGCTGCTCTTGAGCCTCCCCCTAGAGTGGTATTTACTCACCGCCTTTTTCCCCCCTAAGTTTAACTCTTGGAGTTTAGGAAAAGACTCTTGCTGTCTTTCCTTATGTGGCTCGTCTTTACATGCCCAGGACTTGGAAATGACTTTCCTTAGAATAAAGGCTTTGGAATTAAGTTGGATGCATGTAGAAATGAAATAAAAATGCCATTAGTTTTATTAATCACCTTAAAAATTATTTATGTAGCATGTGCCATGTGTCAAGAACTATGCCTGATATTTGGAATTAAAATGCAAATAAAGCAGACACAGCTGATATTCTTATAAATTCACCAGAAAGTGCGGATATATGGTACTGGTTAGGTAGCTTGAGTCATTATGAGTAGAGGAAGGATGGCATATGGTTAGTGACTGGTGGACTAGCAGTACTTTGGAACAATCACTTCAAACTATATTTAAAAGGCACTGAGAAATAATTAAAATTTCTAATCTAATATAATACATTCTTAAGTTTTTAAGTATAATAAATTCTCTGCTATGGAAATAAAACTAAAGTTCTTTTAAGTAATCTGATAAACAAAACAAGATAGAGCAGAAAATGAAACCCAAAGCCATAGTGATGCACATGATAGTGGCTTGAAGGGAATGGGATATAAAAAGTGGTTGTAATCAAAATATATTTAGCATCTAACATCAGGACCAACCAAGCGGTCACAACTGTGGGTGAAGAGGATTCAGGTGTGAAGGCAGACATGCAGGCTTCTGATTTGCATCACTGATTACTCAGAAAAAGCTGTGATTCACTGATGTGGACACACAGAATGCATAGGAAAATGGCAAGTTTGGGGTATGTTTAGTTTAATATATCTATAAAATGTAAAAGTGGGGGTACCTAGGAGTGAATACAGGGGGTGCCTGAACAGCAGATATGCTTTGAAGGCATTCCGCTGGAAATTGAAACCAAAGGTTGAGGAGTAGAAGAACTGACCTAAGAATATAGAATGAGGAGACCAGCGCCTTAATTGAGCCCTGAAGGATGTCATATGCAGGGACTGCAGGAGAAGGAACTTTTGACAGAGGTGACAGCAGAATGGCTCTGAGAACTTGGAGGAAAATTGGAAGAATCTTTGTCTTGAGAGTAAAGGAATTTTCTAAGAAGGAACAGATGCTTACCAGGTACTTCTGTGAATTCCACAAGTAAGGGAGAAAGGGCTGACTACTGACTTGAGTAATATTAAGTGGTGCTTTTAACAAGAATAGTTTTGATAGATTGGTGTCAGAATCCAGACTGGACTGAACCTACCAATAAAAAGCTCGTGGGAAATGAATGCCCAGGAGGAAAAAGTATTAGGCATCATTATGGGTAGCTTTGTTCATATTTTACAGTGAGCTCAAGTTTTCTTTGTCTTTAAATATTCATGCTCGGTACAGTACATATTTTATTCCAGGGAAAAGGTTTCTTTGTCCTTAAATTTTCATGCTTGAAATGGCAGGGTCCTAATCAATTACCAGAAGAACAGGGCATGCAAAAATATAAAGAAAATGCTCTACCTACCGCAGAGCCACGTTTAATATGCTAAACTCACAGCTTTGCTTTCATAAATATTTATTTAGACTTTAAAGTCATAATCTAGACCATTATCTGACAAAATGCAACTGGAAGAATAAGACAACACATAATTTTGAGGAAAACTAATGAATTTTGCCTCTCTAACACTTCTTTAGGAGCTTTAGTATGTTCCAATTTCTAAACTGGTATTCTCGCAGAAGGTGATTAAAGACATCCCTCCCGTCATGAGAAAGTGCGTCTAAGAGCACGGTAGACGCTGGCATTGGACTGGATCACTGAAGTGTGGACTGTGAATGGAAAAGAACAAAGGTGAAAGCAGCATCGTTAATCAAGGCGCTCTCTAGATGACTGCATATTGGACACACCATCCGTATCTCTTTCAGCCAGTTTCATAGGAGCAAACGTATCAGTCACCAAGTAAAGTATAAGATAAATTGTGTCCTATATTGAGAACTGATGTGAATGCACCTCTACATATTTGGGGGCTAGAGAATTGGATTAGAAATACAATGCACCTTGAATAGGAAAGTCATAGTCATTTTTTCAAATGGGAAAGCATTTAAAAAAAGGATTTCTTAGCAAACACCTTGTGATAAGAACTTTAATGTATTATAGCTAGAGCAATAATTTCAACCGAACAATATTCTATTATATACTTTTTGTTTCTTCCTCTATCCATTGGGTAAAACTGATGAGTGATAGGCCCTACAGTCTGTAATATAGTCCTGATGTACCAGCAACAATTAATTAATTAATAATTAATCTCATGATTATTGCATTTTAAAAAAATGTCTTGGAGGGATGATTAAAGTGGCTTATTGTTACTGAAATCCACTTTGTTTTTTTCCCCTTTTTTAGACTGCCAATTTTATTTAAAACTTCCTTCCTTGGATTAATTTCTATTTAGACATCTTCAGATGTGTGAAGGAATATTTTCTGTGTTGTTCATCACACAGAAGTGCTAACACATTTACAGAATTTTAAAGTCTGAATCTGTCATAATATTAAATGAAGATCAAGTCCAAAGTTCCTGGAATTTCTACCTGTCAGCTATTTTTTAGCAAAGATGAAATTGTGAATAAGACCTTAAACAGTATCTTATGGTTAAATTAACTGTGTTTAATATAATATTTTGCAATTAATTATTAAAAACAATTACACAAAGTGCAGGTATTTTGTACATTTGTAAATGATCCAAAATATTAATAATGATCTTAGAGCTCTCTTTAAGGCAGAAATATGAAAAACTTTATTTCATAATCTGATAGCTATATTTATTTATTTAGCTAGATCATGGAATTTTTACTGAATCATTTTATGCAAATTATTGTATCTGATGCTCTTTGTGCATCCACAAACAAACTCTTATGGTTTCTAAGCTACATCTTTGCTACCTGCATTACCTTGTTTTTTCTGATAGCTCTTTACCCCTGTTTTCCCAGGAGTGTGTGTTAGACCATCATGTTTCCTCTCCCAATTTTCACAGGTAATTGCACATATTCTCATTTTCCTTTGGAAGAAGAAATTCTTGACATGATAGAAAAGCCTTGAGTTCTGGAGTGTTTCAAGGTTCGGGATTGGGATTGGTTGTTGTCAGCTGAGTAATTTGAGGCAAATTTAACATCTTAGATTTTTTACTTACTTCTTCATCTGTATAGTGTAAAATTTGTCTTACAGGATGCCTCTGAGGAATAACTCTTTCGACACTCTCTTCTACTTTCCTGACATTATAGTCAGTACTGTCTTGTGGTCGCTGCTCTGTCAGTCTCCATGACTTAGCAGCTATCATAGCTGAGGTTATTCATGTTTGTCACTATTGAATCACTGCTACTTTGTTCAATTCCAACACATCAACTATTCAGTCAAGGTTTATTAAATTGATGATGCTAAATGTTTATCAAGAGTCAATACTTTTTAGTAGTTTATGGTGTATCAGGAGAGATGATACATAAACACTGTAAAATTGATAATAAAATGTAAAGATATTTGAACAAACTATGACAATGTAGGTTGGCTACTAAATCTTGGGCATGTGTCTACCTGGTGGCTGCTAGTTATGGTAGGGCTTGATGGCCTCCTTTAGCAAGATAGTTTCAGTGTAGAAGATGTTAGGATCCCCCAAAATTGTGCATGGTTGATTGACAATTGAGCTGATTTAATAAAAAAAAAAGGCAGCTTAGAGAAGAGAGCAGTAGAAAGAAAGAAAGATGAGACCATGCAACTTTGTGTATGGTTAGAAATTTGAGTTTAATGATAATGGGCACATGTCTGAGGACAATAATATTTGGTAAAACATCCCTTTAAAGGAAGATGATCAGTATTTTCATGCACATGGTTTCAGGTGAACTGGTAGGGATATGTCTGTTTGTAAAACTAGACTATGAATAAGGATTTGAATTTAAGATGATACAAAGCTTGAGGTTTTACAGCATGGAGAAAAATAAAGACTGCCAAGCAAGGGGTGATATTGTGCAAAAAATGCTTATGCTTAGCTGGGAATGTGAGGAGAAATCCTTGCTTTATTCAACTTTAACAGTGTGATCCAAACTTCAGAAGGGAATCAATCAATCAATCAATCAATCAAGAGAAATCAACCAAGTAGTCTCAAATTTCAACTTTGCTAGATTAAAATAGCTCTTCCTGAACTCATGTTAAATACGCTATTTTATAAGTCCCATTAATTTGTGTATTTCATTAATTCCGTGTGTGTGTACATTTTTTGTTGGTTTGTATTTGATGCCACACTAGTTGAGGTCAAGAGACAGCTTGTGGTAATGAGTTATTTTCTTCCACCATTTGATTTCATGGATCAAACTCAGGTCATCAGGCTGGGTAGCAAGTGCCTTTCCCAGCTGAACCATCCCACAGGCCCATGTTAAGTCAATGTTTAATGATGGAAGTTTTGGAGTTAATCAGCTCTACACTTAATTATCCAGGGTAGGACAGGCCTTGTTCTGAAAGTAGGATGTATGGGAGAGTGTAGCTTTCAGGGAAGAATGAATGAGCTGATGCCTGATGATCGTTCTTGTGGTAATTTATGGAAAAAATTATACTTTGTATCCTTCCACCCCCTTTTCAGAGTCATTTAATTTACTAAATTGTTTTATCTATTTAAAAATATTTTCTTCATTGGCAGATAAAAACTATTATTGATCAACAGGCAGACTCACAATTTCTTTTAAAAATAATTCTATCTTCTGATTTTGATTACAGAAGAAATTTACTGGCCACTAATCAGTTTTACTTGGTTTTCCTTTATGTATTCATTTGCAGAAGTATTTACCCTTGTCTCAAGTGGCTTTTAGGAATTGACCATGAAGGTATCTTATCTCTCTTGGCTGTCGAGGAGACAAGTCACAAAAGTATAGTCAATGATACTCTCTATACTGTAGATACCTGGTGAAATGAAATAAAGACAGGACCTGGTTAGAAGTATTCTAATAATAGAGCCCTGAAAAGCCCATTGTTTCCATTGTTTGTATTGGCAGGATTTCCTCCATCCCAGGACAACTACAGGTTTTGTTTTTGATTTTATAAATTGCTTCATCTATTTACATCTATATACTAATAATCTCAATTGTTAGTTTAAAATAGCATGGGCCAACTAAATAGTAAGCAATTTTAAATAGTAAATTATTAATTTAAAAATCAATTTTGCTGGCCGGGCAGTGGTGGCGCACGCCTGTAATCCCAGCACTCGGGAGGCAGAGGCAGGCGGATCACTGTGAGTTTGAG
>NC_022009.1:6608349-6630409 GCF_000317375.1 Microtus ochrogaster | reverse complement strand
AGGCTCCAAAGCTACAGAGAAACCCTGTCTCGAAAAACCAAAAAAAAAAAAAAAATCAATTTTGCTGATGAAAACCAAATATCACGAATATGTTTTTGTTAAAGATTATGCAGTTTCAAAAATAAAAGTTTTCTTTTAATGATTTCTTTAAAAATTATCTTTTCAGAAGGACAGACCTTTCCTTATAGCCAACTGTGGATTTTCACACAGATATATACTGGGACATTGAGTGACAAAGTGTCAGGATGAGAGTGAGTTGAAAAAGTAATAGGGTTAGGCTGGGCAGTGGTGGCGCACGCCTTTAATCCCAGCACTCGGGAGGCAGAGGCAGGCGGATCTCTGTGTGTTCGAGACCAGCCTGGTCTACAGAGCTAGTTCCAGGACAGGCTCCAAAGCCACAGAGAAACCCTGTCTCAAAAAACAAAAACAAAAACAAAACAAAAAAATAATAATAGGGTTAGTACTTAACAAACGCTCCCTCTCTCACTGCTCCAATGGAACTAAAACCCTAGCTTCTTTGTTAGCAGCATGAGACCTCATAAAATGTTCTTAATGTCTATGTTCCCCCAGTTTCCCACCTCTTAAATTGGAAAAAGCCATGTTCTCAGAACAAACCTTAGTTCACAGCAAGAACTCACAAAATAGATTCTGATTCAATGCTCAAGATACGTACAAGTCCAAACTCATTTTGAGCTTCCTTTAAGCAGCAGAAATATTAGTTAATCCATGTTTGTATTTTTACTTCTGAGCCTTGTAAGAGCTCCTTTTCTCGGTTTCTGCACTGCAACAGCACTGGGATTTGCTATTACGCCTATACCACATTACCTTGATATCTGTGCGGAAATCTTCTATCACTTTTACTGTAAAAGTATTGAAGATTTGGCAGAACCTAACCTTGCTATGCTAGTCCTGAAGTCTAAAAGACACCACGGCTTTTAACATTGACAGACGTAAATAGATTGCCTCCTTTAGATATTTCATTACACATCTTTCCCAGCGAGGATACCTCTGCTGAACAACTAAGACATGGTTCTTACTTTGTTCATATTTGGGAGCCACTCAGAGTGCTTCAATGCTGAGTCCAGATCACCAACACACTTTCACACTGCCAGAGTTCTGCAAGACGAGCTGGTATAGCAGCATTTTCTTCAAGTCTCCCAATGATTCTAATCTGTATACAGAACCGAACCATTACTGTATGACTCTGCTAACCAACAGACCAAGAAATCAGAAAGTATGGAATTTACTAAAGTCTCTTTTATTTCTCGTTAATGGTATATAATTTTCAAAGCAAGGTTTTTGAGTTGTGGCTTAATATTCTGATTAAGATTTACTTGTAACCTTAAAGATCAGGTACCACAATAAGACAAGGCAAAAGCCTTCATGTTAGTTTTGTCCTGTTTGGCTGTCGTCTCTTGGAAGTCTGTTCTTTTCTGAAGAAGAAATGGATGAGGAGTGTATATGAGGTAGAGGGGAGATGGGGGCATACCTAGGAGGAGCAGAGGGAGGGGAAACTGTGGTGGGATGTATTTTATGAGACAAGAATCTAATTTCAATAATAAAAAATTCAGGTACTACAATTCAAGGAAAAGACTGTTCATATTTGTTAATCCTTTATTGGTAGTCTCTGCTGATGATGATTTATATTCTATATACCAATATTTAAATGTATCTGTAAAAACTAACCTAACATAGTAATCCTGAAAATAATGAGGGAAATTCTTTTTCTAACTTATTTGAAGGAGCAAAATTTCAGGTTTTGGTTTGATATATAGAGTGAGTTTAGTAGTTTTATTTTTCCTGAATCATTTGTGGAACCCTTTTCTAATATTGGATACTCTGAGTACAGTGCCTGAAGCTATGAATTAAGTAGAAAATCTACACAGCCCTACATAATCTATAATATGTCATACCTACACATTTTTCAATCCTCTTGCAAATGGTTGACACTACTTATATAATAAAGATTTCATTTTGATCTGGTTTGTGTGTGTCAACTTTAAAAGGCAATGTTTCAAGAAGTGAACATCTAATTTAATAGTCTCAGTGGCCATCATACCTGCAGGTTAATCTTTTCCTTAATGCACTTGGTACTCACGGGCAATGAGGCGGGATGAATATATCAATCCCAGCACATCTAAAGTAACAGGCAAGGAAAGTCAAGTTCAGTGGTGCAATGTGTCAGAAGGGAAGCTAAGCCCACCAGAATGCGTAACATTGAAGTTGGGCAGCTGGCCAATGTTTAACACTGCCAGAGAAGTGCAATTTTATATTAATAATCTATTTTTATGTCAAGGGCAAAAGCAGTATTTAGACCAGTTTCAACTTCCCCCTTGGTTACGACAGTTTATACTCCAGAGCTTTCAATGCAGCAGAACCGAATTTACATATTAGCAGAGCAGAAAACATATTTGCTCTTCTTATCTTTGGAAGGTGCGGCAGAGAGATAATCATGAAAAGAAGAGCTATACACATCCAAGCCCTTCAGTACTAAAACCTATCAGCCTAGAGAGAGAACATTTGAATCCTGAGCTCAAAATGCTGTGCCGTGGTATTGGGGGATCCGCAATTTAAAGGAACGGATATTTTGCAGGAATGCACATTGTTTTTTGCAGATGAGCTGCTTTGGATATAATCTATACACAGAAGACTTAAGCATGCAGATTTGCCACACAGTTAGCTAAAATAATTATGAGGGATGGCGGCTTTAGAAAAAATGGATGATGAGACTATATGATTCGCTATTTTTACAGGACTGAACTGCCAAGATTCTCTATAGGCTTTCAAGGTTTTCTTTTAATGTATTTACTTACTTCTCTGTAAATGTGACCAATTACAATTTAGTAATCAGCATCATGGTCCTTTATGAAATATATAAGTGAATGAGTGCATGTGTGCGTGCATGTGCATACATGCATATGCATGAGCGATTGGGTTTCCTTTAATTCCATCACATGTGTTATAGATATCTTTCTTTCCCCCACTGGGTCATTCTATGACATGTTCCATGCATAGTTTAGACTTTTCCTGTCAGAGAGGTGTCTTTGCTTTGTATTGTCTGGTATTAATAGAATCTTATTTTTTTCCTAGTCATGGATGCTGCTCAACATTGTTGTTCCTGTCAACAAATATTTACTAGAAACAAGTCAAAGGGGAAAGATTTATTTTGGCTCATAGTTTGAGATGTTCTACTCCATAGTTTTTGTCTGTAGAAAGTTGCAGAGAAGAAAGCTGTTTACCCCATGGAGAAGAAATAGGGAGCTCGAGATTAGCAATAACCTTCATTGCTACAGCCCTAATGATGTACTTCTTCCAAAGAAACCCCACCATAGAACTTGTTCCTACCTCTCCAAATGGTGCTATGAGTTGGGGACCAAGAATTCAGTACTCAAGTCTTTTGGAGACATTTCATACACCATAATAGCAAACAAAGGAATATATTTTAATTCCTTCAAAATTAGTGTTCTTTGCTATAAATTAGCTAGTATATGTAATTTTTAATGTGTAATTATAAATGTATATCAAATTGCTTTAAAAGTTTCTGCCATTTTTTATCTCCAATTTGCATGATAGATCATGTATTTATAATTTTGTTTTAAAGTTTATTTTAAAGTAGGGTACGGTGGGCACATACCTTTAATCTCAGCACTAGGGAGGCAGAGGCAGGAAGATCTGAGTTTGAGACCAGCCTGGTCTACAGAGAGAGTTCCAAGATAGTCAAGGCTACACAAAGTAACCCTGTCTCAAACAAACAAAATTTTATCTTAGCCTATGGCTAACAAATATCAAAGAGAGTGAATTCTGATACAAAATGTCAGTTGTTTAATCCTCTGCATGGTCCTTGACTTTTCTTTCTTATTTTACAAATGTGGCTTTTTGGGTGTATCTGAACAAACACTTTCCAGGTGAGATGCTTACAATTTCACGAAAGCTCTCCATTGTGTTGCTTAGTATCTATCTATCTATCTATCTATCTATCTATCTATCTATCTATCTATCTATCTATCTATCTATCTATCTATGTCTGTCTGTCTGTCATCTATCTATCTTCTATGTATCTGTCCATTTATTATCTCTTATCTATCAATCATCTATCTCTTTCATCTATCAGCTCCCTATCTTTATCACCTTTTATTTATCATCTGTCAATTTATCTGTCTTCTATCTCCTATAATCTATTTCTACCTTTCATTCATCCATCTATCTATAGTCATTTGGTTCTTATTATCTTAGAGAATACATATATTAAGTTAAAAACTTTATCCACCTGAAACTTTTCAGATGAAAACAGCTGACATCTCTTCTCATTTGTTTTCTTTGTCTAGCACAGAAATGTGAAGTCCCATACAGAACGATTTCGTGAGCATTTGAGATAACTATTATAGTAATGTTGTGGTCTCCGATCAACCATGTGGGCTGTAAAATCCCTCCTCGGCCCCTGCCAGGGCTAGTCAGGTGATAGTCTCTCGGAGGTTAGCCTCCACTGTCAGAAGCAAAGCCATTTGCTTCCCACGTGACCATATTCTTCAACGAAAGAAGGTGGACATATATAAGGACATGTATAAGGACACAGCCAATTCTGTGTGAAGATTACAGGTAGACACGAGCTTCATGTTTCAAACTGAGCTGACCAAGAATTTCCCAATATATCATTCCCTCTGGTGTCACAAATGCTTTTCCTTAATAAAAATTGTGTAGCCCAAACTGTTTGCTTCCAGAAGCAAAGATATGACAAAATTTTTTTGTAGTCAGGCTAGTACATAATATTTTTAATTCAATGAAGATTCCAGTTTATCTATATTAAAGACAAGTATAAAATATTGAACTGAAAAATCTTTGATCACTGGTAGTATTGTTTTGGTTGTTTTTTTATTATTTTTTAATTTTGTATTTTTTCATCTTTCTGTGTGATTATCATATACTACTTCCCAAATTTTGGATAAATTGTTAACTAAGTTACAGAGTAAGTCTGGATGAACATAAATCATTGAGTGATTGCTGTTCTGGTTTTAGTTATTTATTCTTTGAAGAGTCTGTTCTAGACAAACATAGTGGTACGTGTCCATATTCCCAGCTATGGTAGAGTAACAAAAGAATAGACCAAAGCCAGCATTCTGCATGGTGAATTCTAGAAGAGTCTGAGCTGTAGAGAGAATTCTAGGTCCACTTGAGCTACATAAAATGAGACTTGTCTCATGAAACAACACAAGACAAATGGAGGGGGTGTAGTAAACTTTAAAACTGTTAAATTAGCCAAATATAAATAATAGCCTTTAAAGTTGGGTTTGTTGGTTAATGTCCATAATCTCGTTCTAGAAGTTAGGAATCTCAGACAGGAGGATTGGTGTGCGTTGTGTGTGTGTGTATGTGTGTGTGTGTGTGTGTGTGTGTGTGTGTGTGCGTGACCAGCCTTAGCTACATAATAAGCCTCTGTCTAAAGTTAAAAATCAAGTTTATTCTATTTTCATATGGCTTTATGACATTGAAGTTATTAACATCACGTCATATTAGCTTCAATGAAAATAGAGTTTTAGAAAGTTTGGATCCACAATTAATGTTATTCACCATCGGGATTACAGACTAGAATATTGCTCCTTTCCTGGAAGCTTTCCTGACTGATAACCCAACCTCTTTCCCTAGATAACTTTCTTTCTTGCTTTAATAGTACACATTAAGTTGGAGATGTACATCATATCATTTGATTCTTATGTAACTATGCTTTTGTGTGGATGGTTTCACTCCATATTTTTTACAGAGCTCATGAAGGTTGTGTAGATTAGCACATTAATTTTAACTATTAGGTAGTATCCTCTTTTACTGATTCTATTGTGGAGAAACTCTTTAGCTTTTCACTACTAAAAATGTTTTCTTGATTTTTTTTTGTATTTTGTCATACTTCATATAGTTTTTCTTATATGTATACATGAAAGTCCAATTTGTTTGATCATGGTATAATTCCATATTTAACTTTAATGGAAAGATATTACAGTTTTCCAAAGAAATTATAACAAATTGAGTTTCTCACCATGCGGGGGTTCCAGTTTCCAGTTCACACATGTCACTTAGCCACTCTAGTCGTGGGGAACTGGTCTTTGCCCTTTGTGTCAGTCCCCTCTGCCCTTTACTAACTACATCTATAAAGTCTTTTCAGTTGCCTTTTACCATTTCCTCTTTTAAAATCAGAGCTATTTGGTATTTCCTATTGATCACCATTATCTATCCTAGGCAAAGTTACAGACTTAAAGGGTACTTGTATTAAATTTTTTCTGGGGTCTGCTTTGTAGTTTTACAAAATGTTTTCTAAGAAATAGATTATAAAATGTATGGACTGTTCCATTACTAACTTTTTCCTTTATAGTTAGTGTTCTCTGTGTCCTAGTTAAAAAATTTTAAGTACCAAGATATTGAGGATAGTTTCCTTCAATATATTGTACTACATTAACATCTACCTATATATGCCATGTAAATTCATATATATATTATGTATCTGAACATGATTTTGATGACATGACTTTATTGTAAGGGATTGATGTTTTGTATTATGTGCATACTCAATTTACCGAAGAGATGATTTTCCCTCAGGAATTTGCAGTGCCAACTTCTCATCGTTTGCTGCCTTTTGTGGAATAATAAACACTCTCTCCATCTAATGAATTGACCGCTGTTAAAGCTTTCTCCTATTTGTTAGTGGTGAATTCCACAGAATGACTTCTCATGCCAAGTCCATCTTGCATTACTAGACTTAAATGAATGTATCCATGATGGATCATGCCCTGGGCATCAGCACATTCATATTGTTCTTTGTTTTCATTCCGCCGTGTCTAGATTCCTGAGTGATTTATGTCTGTGGTTCTTTTCTCTCCACACAATGTTTCTGTCCGACTTTGGTATGAGTTATGTTGTCTTTACAATATGAACTAGCAAGTAATCCTACCTGTTTATTCACCCAAATTAGTTTACATATCCTTGTTTTATTAATACTAAATGTATACAAGGGAAAGAATACAACAGGAAGTCTGGGAGTGTTCTTCTTAGAAAATATATTAGTTTCAAACTCAAGTTCTTTAAGAACTAGAAGAATGGTGACAATCTTTATTATACAGATAGTTTGATACATTGTGTCTGCTTCAAGGTATTTTTCTATCTCATCTGACATTTCATGGAACAGATATAATTTTTCATAATGGCATCTTTTAAAATTGGTCATGTCTGTAGAAATTATTGTGCTCACTTCCCTTTCATTCTTGTTTTTGATAAAATATTGTTATCAATTCATAAAATTTTATTATTATTTAATATTATTATCATTTAATAAATAGTAATATCCATTCAATTTTTTATAACCTGTGTTGCTAAGGCTTACACATTTGACTATTCTATTTTGGGGACAAATTTTTGCTTTATTGTATAAAAGTTAAATTATTTTTAACTTAATTGACTACTGCATATATTATTAATATTTTTTCCAAAATACTTTCTTAGGTTCAAACTTGCCATTTTTTACCTAAGCTTAAAATCATCTTGGTGATATGGGACTTTGTATCATTCTTTTTCATGCATTCTCTACTCTACAGATTTAAAGTGAGATTTGCTGTAAGATTTGTGTGTTTGTATCTCACAATGGGACATGCTCTTTCCTTTTCTTGAAGTTCAACCTGTTTTTATTTCTCCTCTGACAGTGGGTTGTTTGAAGTCATATTGATGAAGTATACCATATTTTTTCTTTTGGGCAATTAACCAGTTCTGAAATCATGACATGAAGACTTGTTATTACTTTTGACTGTTTGACCTTAACTTAGCTCTTCTCTTGCTAGTTTTTATAGCTTAACCTGATTCTCATTACCTATATTTTGTCTATGAGCATTTATAAAAATATATCTTTCTTTCCTGCTGTCTCTCTGTCTGTCTGACTGGCATCTGTCTGGCTTGGGTTCTGGCCACAAGCATCTCCATCATCCTCTCCTCTCTTCTTTCATCTCTCACTCTTCTCCTTGTCTCCTATTTATTCTCTCTGCCTGCCAATCCTGCCTATCCTTTCTCCTGACTAGCTATTAGTCATTCAGCTTTTGTTAGACCAATCAGGTGCCTTAGGTAGGCAAGGCAAAACAAATGCAATATATTTTACATAATTAAATAATACCCTTAAACCATTAAACAAATGCAGAATAAACAAATGTAACACATCTTTGCCTAGTTAAAATAATATTCCATAACTTTTGCTCCTTTTATGTCTAAAAAGGAAGGTTTTAACTTTAACATAGTAAGACTATATGCAATATAAATAGTTATCAAGTAAGGATTACATTCACAATGCCCAGTTCATATGCATTTGGCAAATTCAAATAAAATACACCATTATTTATCCTATCTAAGTGAGTCCAAAGTTTTGTACCTAATTTACCTTTTATCATAACTAAGAAAGACTATAATTATCTCATTTTGTAATCTTCCAAAGACCCCAGAAATATATAATTCAGGCCTCATGTTGGAACACCAAAAAGTACCCGACTTTTTCTTTTGGGCCATCAACCAGCTCCTAAATCATGACATGGAGATGTATTATTGGTTTTCAATGTTTGACTTTAACATAGTTCTTTTCTTGCTAGCTCTTATAACTTAACCTGTTTCTCTTCATTTAAGTTTTGCCTCAGGGCTTTTTTCCTTTTTTCTTTTTCTTTGTATCTTAATTTCCTGCTCTCTCTATGTCTGTCTGGCTGGTATCTGCCTGGCTTCTGGCCCTGGGTGTCTCCCTCATTCTCTCCTCTCTTCTTCTTTCTCTTGTTTCTCTCCCTTCTCTTATTTGTTCTCTCTGATGACCAGCCCGGCCTATCCTTTCTCCTGACTAGGTATTGGGCATTCAACTATTTATTAGGGCAATCAGGTGCCTTAGGAAGGTATGGTGAAACAAATGCAAAAATCTTTAGATAGCTAAGTGCACATCCTTACATCATTAAAAAATGTAGCATAAACAAATTTAACACATCTTTACACAGTTAAATTAATATTACACAGTACAAACATATGTAACTCAATTTGCCTAGTTAAAATAATATTCCGCAACACTTAAGTTTGATGTTTTCTCATTATATTTGGTGATGATTTAATCTCAATTCTGGTGATTAAAGACAGTAGTTTCTATTAATTTTAAGTCACAGATTTATTGAGATTCTTTTGAATTCTCACCTATTATTTAGTCTAGTAACTTGTGCTCTTATATTTAAAGATATATGCATACATACATATATACACACATATGTATATCTAAAAGTTAATATGTACACCTAAAATAAATACCAATTACAACCATTCAATCGAGAGCACTGTTTTGATAGTCTATGTTCTATTGTTTATATATTTGCTTCCTGATTTTACATCTATTAATTTTATGGAACATACTGAGAAAGGGGTATTATAATCTCTGTAACCAAGATTGTGAAAACATCTATTTCTCTTTTTATTCTGCCACCTTTGCTTTAGATATTTTTAATACACTTTAAAGTATATTTTCCTTTTTTATAACCAGCTACTTTTGGAGAATTTTATACTTAAGTACTGTAACTACATTACTTACACCTTCCCTTCTTCTTATTCTGACAGCTCCTTCCTCCATCTCAAATTCAAGATCCCTTTTATAGTTTTCATTATAGCATGTCTCTGAATACATGTACACACAACACACACACACAACACACACACACAGATTATATATGTACTTTTATCTATAATCTTCTAAGTTACTTTATCTTTGCTCATATGTGCATAGGTCCAGGGCTGACTACATGAGATTGGACAATCTATTCTGGAGCTCATTCTTTGAGGCAACTGATTTTCCCTTTCTCAACAACTGTTGACCTCCTACAGCTTTTTGTCTTCATGTAGAACCAAGTGGAATTTCTTCTGCCTGCATTTTCTTGCCAGATAAACAATGAAGCCAAGATTAGAGGAGGGGATAAAAAAGTTTCCCATAAAAAGAAAGAAAAAAATGATGTATGTTCTAAAGATGTACAATTGCCTATTCCAAAAAGTGAGTGTCGCCGGGCGATGGTGGCGCACACCTTTAATCCCAGCACTTGGGAGGCAGAGGCCGGTTGATCTCTGTGAGTTCGAGACCAGCCTGGTCTACAGAGCTAGTTCCAGGACAGGCTCCAAAGCCACAGAGAAACCCTGTCTCGAAAAACAAAAAAAAAAAAAAAAAAAAAAAAAAAGTGAGTGTCAGTGAGAGACCTTGGGTTTCTCATTTTATAGGAGCCTTTAATTACATTTATGAGGTAGTGGCATATTCATGAGGTAGGCAAAAACTTTCCCCTCCAAAATTATTGAACAGGTATTTTTTTTAAATGTTTCTCCCTGTGATATTATTTAGAAGCCCACAAGGTTGTCCCATTCCTACCATTGGAATTCTTGCTCAGGGAATACTTTGGATGATGGGAAGGAAGGAATGTAAGAGACATGGGGGGCTGAGAACATCATGAGAACATGGCCCACAGAATCAACTAAGCAGGGCTCAGAGGGACTCACAGAGACTGAAGTGACCTTCAGAGAGCCTGCATGGGTTTGTATTAGGTTTCATGCATATGTGTTACGGTTGCGTAGCATGGTGTTCTTGTGGGACTCCTAAAAGTGCGACAAGGGGTTGTCATGTCACTGACTCTTACATCTGCTTTTGGGACCCTTTTCCTCCTACTGGATTACCTTGTCCAGCATTGATATTAGGGTTTGTGCCTTGCCTTATTGTAAATGTTAGGCTGTATTTGTTTGATGTCCTCAGGAGACCTGATATTTTCTGAAGGGAAATGGAGGAGGAGGAGTGGACCTAGGAGAGAGGGGAGGAGGAAGGATTGGGAGGAGTGGAAAGAGGAGAAACTGTACTCACAATATAAATCACAAGAGAATAATAATAATAATAATAATAATAATAATAATAATAATAATAATAATTTAAAAGTCCCAGGGAATGAAATTGCAGTGCTGATGATATCACAATAAATATAGTCTTGAGGATGCAGATATGCTACAAGTAGGAAGATCCCACTGATAGAGCAGTGTCTTAGTTTACCCTGAAAAAAAGAAAGCAACTTGAGGGAGAAACAGTATATGACTGCTTATAGATCCAGCATAGAGTCTGTAACGACAGAAAGAACATGAGATCAGCCTGTCACATTGCACCAGCAGTCAAGAAGCAGAGAGAGGGGGGGAAGTGAAGACAGATCATAAATCTTCAAAGCCCATGGCTGACTGACCTAATTCTTCCAGCTAAGGCTCTACCTCATGAAGGTTATATAACCTAAAACAGCGCCACCAGTTGGGGACCAACTGTTCAAATACATGATGGCATTTCACATTCAAGCCATAGTTTTTGGCTCCTGAACCCAATAAGCTTATGCTGCAAAATGCATTTAGACCAACTTAACAATTTTAGGTTCTGCATAATTTTCAACACTACTAACAATGTTTGCAAGCTTAAAGTCCAAAATTTCTTATAATACTGAGGCAATCTGTTGACTGTAACACCACATAAAATTAAACAGAGTTACATACTTAAAATAGCAATAGCAAAGAATATACATCCCTATTCTTAAAAAAGGAAAAACTGAGTATAGCTAAGATAATCAAATCAAAACAAAAACAAAAACAAAATGTAGCAGAGCATATAACACATTTTTTAAATTTATTTTTAATTGATTTTTATTGAGCTCCACATTTTTCTTTACTCCCCTCCCTGCCTCCCCCCTCCCCTTTAATCCTCCCCCAAGGTCCCATGTTCCCAATTTACTCAAGAGAGCTTGTCTTTTTCTTCTTCTCATGTAGATTAGATCTATGTATGTCTCTCTTAGTGTCCTCATTGTTGTCTAAGTTCTCTGGAATCGTGATTTGTAGGCTGGTTTTATTTGCTTTATGTATAAGAACCACTTATGATTGAGTACATGTGATAATTGTCTTTCTGTGTCTGGGTTATCTCACTCAAAATGATGTTTTCTAGCTCTATTCATTTTCCTGCAAAATTCAAGATTTTGCTATTTTTTTCTGCTGTGTAGTACTCCATTGTGTAAATGCACCACATTTTCCTTATCCATTCTTTGGTCGAGGAGCATTTATGCTGTTTCCAGGTTCTGGTTATGACAAACAATGCTGCTATGGACATAGTTGAGCACATGTCCTTGTAGCACGATTGAGCACCCTTTGGATATTTTTGCAGCTCAGTGTCTAGTATGTAATGAAATAAGCTCAGCTGGACTCTGTATGGCTTAGGTAGCTCTACCTCTATAGCTCTACCAACTGCACACATACGGTGTTTCCCTTAGGCTGCCTATGTTCCTCGTCTCCATTTCTCCGTGGTGGACATCCCACTGGTCTGGCATTCACAATCCCAAGAGCTCCATGTAATGGCTTTCAGGGCCCTATTGCAGTCACTTCAAACTTTGCGACACATATAGTACCTCTACTCAGCTTCTCTCACGTCTTTGATACCTACAAAACCAGTTCCATGTAGATGGTGCTCAGGACTCACCTAAGTTCGGCCACTAGTTCATAGCCTTGTCTCCTTGTACTGTAGCTGGATCTGTTTCTGTATGCTGATTGTCATGAGCCCCACGTTGTGGATCCATCTATCAGGGTCTAGCCTCTATTGTTTCATAAGTTTCAAGGTAGGGGCATGTGAATTAGCAATATTAAGCAGACAAAATAGAGATACAAGAGAAATAAACAGACACAGAATAGAGTAGGTAAGGCAACCCACTGAATACTGAATTTATTTTCCATTTGCTTATATACCCCAATCCAAAAGGGGGGAGCAAAAGACTGCTTTAACATTACACAATAAACAGAGTAATTACCTCTTCAATACCTGAAACATCAAGTGACTATATCCTAAATTAAGTATTCTGTTGTTTAGGAAGGACATGTAGTGACCATACCTTAGCCCAAGTATCCTATAGGCAGCTCCTCTCTGGGCCAGACTTCCTGTTAGAGCCTTGAAGGAGCAAGAATAGGCCTGAACTCTCTGACCTTTGGAACAGGTTCACATCCCTGGGTCCTGACAGCTGGTCCTGCAGAAACACCTTGTTAGATAGGTACTTTTGAGGAGCAAGTAAGCCCTTTACCTTGAGCATTTTGTTGAAATGAATTTGGATCTACAGGAGATGTGGCATCCTCCAAGTTTATTCGTGACAATGTCTTCAGCACCAGCCTGCATGCCATCCTGCCTTAAAATTTCCTCTGTCCAACAAATCAGATTTTTATCTTTAAATTCAGCTTCACTCGGGTTCTCAGGACACAGGAATTCTTGACCAAATCCACCTGGTGTGGGTTTTAGAAAGAGAAGTGTGTGTTGTTTTCTACTAGGACATCTCTCCAGCCCTTCAGTGACTTTTCTGGTTCAAATTTCCAAACTAGTCCACATTACTCCCCCTAACTAATCCCATATGTTTTATTAAAACCACACAGAATTATCATAATAGCTCACTTCTCATAACCAACTTCTTTTTTAAGTCGTGAATTTTTGCTGTGATGAAACAACCTGATGGAATGAACTCAGTAGAAAAGGATTTATTTTAGCTCACTTCCAGGTGACAGTCCATCATGGCTGGGAAGTCACAGCAACAGGAGCCTGAGTTGGTCATATCATATCCGTAATCAGGAACAGAAAGTGGTCAATACATGCTCACTTTCTCTTCTCCTATACAGTTCAGGATTCCCTGTGTAGAGAAAGGAGTCACTCACAATGGTCATGTCTTCCTACATCAATTATCACAGTGGAGATTATCCTTTACAGACATGCTCTTTGGTCAAGTTAATATTGATAATACATCTTCCCAGGTGTTTGTAGATTTACTCAAATTGATGAAACTATCACAAGCAGGGAGGGCCTTCCTGAAGATTAGGATAACTTGACCCTGGTTACACAATGTCTAATTCTTTGCCTAACTATTTATGTGCCAGCGCTCAGAGCTGAGCCTGCCTCTTGGAATCATTCATGTACCATCCTGCTTGTTAGGCACAGCTACAAAATAAAAACAAAAGAAGAACATCATGAGATCAAAGCTATGAACACGATTGAAGTAAATAAAAAGGGTGAATCTTGGAAGTTATGTTGATATTTGTCTACAAAATTTCACTAAATTCAATTTTAAATAAGACATACCCACATTGATCCAGTCATGACAGTCCACATCGGGCCTGTCATCCAGCTCTCAGAAAGCTGAAGAACTTTGATAAAAACTCGAGACAAATCTAAGCTACAAATTGAGTCTAGTGATGGCACGAGCTACATACAACCTTGTACTAAAATAAAACATTAAGTTTGTACAGAGTTATATGGCTAAGACCAACATGATGAGGGTAATATATTCTAACCAAAGTTAGAAGAAAAGTAAATGATACAGAGACAAAGTGTCTTGAGGTTTCTGAAAATACAGGCATTCTAGTAGAGTCCTGGAGATGTGGAGAGAAAGAAAGATTAATTTTTATGCAGAACTTCCTTGCTTGATTAACTGTACATAAGATACACTGCTCTTTCCTTTCTCAGCTCTAAAAGAATCAGACAAGGAGATCTATCATGATTCCATGGTTATCTTAACAAAGAACTCAATGTTCTAAGTCTGCTTAGTATATCCTAAAGTTACAACTCGACTACAGAATTACATGTTGTAGAAAATGTAGTTTTAAAACACTGTACAATCACTAAGATAGTTCCAATATGTGTTAACACAGTAAAGCATTGGAAGCTTTCAGAAATATTGATTCCCTAGAGTGGTTTTTTTTTTTGGCCTAAAATCATATCAATACTTCTCAGAACTTAAATACTTCACTTCAAAAATAAAGTTTGTGAAACTGTTATAAGGTAAGTATCTATCTCATGAGTTATTGTCAATATTTTCCATCTTTTATGTTTTTGCTTGGCTTTAACATAAAAACTATAGATATATTATCTTTAATGTCTGAATGGCCCTGGTTTAATGAAAATCATAAGGAAGTTTATCTATATAATGCTTAGTTATAGTTTTGTGTAAATTTTAGTTCTTTCCCAATGATAATTTTTAGTTCCCTATGTCTGCCGAAGGAAGTAATCTCATCCACAGTAGGTTACGCAACATAGCTTTATTATTTTTTTCATTCTGGCATCTGAAGCAAATTCTGTTTTCATCTGTAATGTCATGGGTAGGAAAAATGACCTTGAAATATATCTATGTCCTGACCAAGAAACCTAAAAGTATGTCACAGTATGAGAAAGGTAATCAGCCACTGATTGTTGACTTTAAAGACAGAATGACATCGTGGAGATAAGAAAATTAGGTAGACTTGAAACAGGGAAATCTGATTGTCTATCCTCTGGATTGAAGAAACCATGAAACTTGGAACTCCATGAAACTTGGAGGATTTGGAGCTCCATACATATAAGATGCATTTCTTCATTGTTGTGGTTGTGATACCTGGAGTATTTTTTTTTTTTTTGTCTTCTTAGTCTTTATCAGGGAAGAAAAAAATTCACTATAACATCAAAAGGGCAATAATGGGTGTGAAAATGGCTTAAAATTGCTGCTCTTATAGAGGGCTGGAGCTGAGTTTTCAGAATCCATTTCAGGAAGCTTGCAAAAGCCCGTCACTCTAGCTCTGAGACTCTTACCTCCTCTTCTGGCCTCCACAGGTACCACACATAAAAAGCTTAAATACAGCTGGTGCACTTGTAGAGTAATGATAGTTAATTCTATGTCAACTTGGCTAGGTCATAGGAATCAAACGTTTGGTTACAAGTTAACCTAGCCACCTCTGTGACGGTAATTACTTTGAGGATAAGATTATCATCGAAGGCAGTTCAGTAATCTTTGAATAATGAGGCAATCCCTCTCATTGTAGGAGGGTCTCATTCAATCAGGTAAAATAAATTTTAAAAAAAAATTTAAAGAGGATCTCTGCCAATTGACTATGAGCTGCAACAGGACCCTTCCCTGATTTGTCTGCTAGCTCCATATTCTGTACATGCAAGCCTTCACAATCCTATCAGCAAGTTCTCTGGAACATTCCCTACTCCCCCATCCCTTCAGCCCCCACTCTCACTACACCTCTGAGTGTCCCTGGCTCCACCTTCTTGATGCTCTTTAGCTCTCTGAGAGATACAGCAATGAAAAGTTTTAAGCTCTGTGGTAATTTTGAGATGAATAAGAAATACTTAACATTGTTCTATATAATTTAGCCATATTCTTTCTATGTTAAGGTTATTTAATTAATGACCTTAATTCACTTTTCAGCCTTAATTTTATGCTTTGTTACACACATATTCTACTCACTGAGTCCCAAGATTAAGATGGGGTTTCTTTTATGCAGGATCATTGTTTTGCCTCCATGTATCAATGCATACAACGACTCAACTTATTATTATGAAGCAGACCAGTTGCATGCTCATTATGATGAATTTTAATACATGGAATTCTTTTTGCTTCTCAGTTATTCTTGATTTTCAAACTTTGAGCCTTTCCTGGATGGTACCTAGTCCTAAAATTTGGAAATATAACTCAAAATCAGGAAAATAAGAGTGTATTGCTTTATATTTTCTAAGATTAGTATTCCTTAAAGCTATTATTTAAAAGAGAAATTATTATGACCAAAGTTTTGTAATAACTCTTGTCTAAATTATAGCATCATTGATCTAGTCATGATACCTCAATGTGGAAATGTACATAATCATGTTGCATTAAATCTAAGAATCTATTATGCCCTTTAAAGAAAATCTGTTATGTTGAAACATGCCAAAAGCTCACTTAGTGTGAGGTTAGTTGCTATTAAGACAAAATAAATTTTTTTGTTGTTAATTTGTCCTTTGTCCCTAATCCAATAATGATGTGTTATATTCAAGATATTAATTGGAACTTTAGTACTGGAGTAAAAAATACTTCAAATAAACTTCATATTTGATTGGCAGAGTTCTAAAATATTTCATGAAAATAAGAAAGCATGATTTCTTTTCCAAGGCCAGTCTGGTACTGGAGTGGTTGGAGTTCTTGTATGGCCGCAGGCTCAGTTGGAAGACCTTTGTCTTCTGAAAACCATGAGGCTTTGAGTTGAAGAGCATACCCGTGGGAAAGCTGGTGGCTGCTGACAGACAAAAGTTTCTGAGTATATGACGTCACTTTTCAAGTTATCAGAACCAAGATTTGCCAGACGATGCTTTTCATGTAGCTCTTACCTTCCCAGTTTACGCATACCAGGAAGGAAGGACTGAATGTCATTTCCTGTAAAATATTTAGCCAGTGTTTCTTAAAAGAATTAATGTTTATATTAGATAACCTTCAACATTCAATACTTGGACTAATTTTATAAAAATAAAATTGTCTTTGTAACATTTTCATTTATTGTAGTGTATTTCTATGCGTGCCCATCACAGGGCACATGTGAGGTCAGATAACACCTTGCAGAAGTTGTTCACCTTAACTGTGTGGGTGCCCAGGATTAAACTCAGGTCATTAGACCTCCCAGCCAGCATCCTAACTTGCTGAGCTATCTCATCAACTTGGATTGATTTTTGATATTTAAGTATAGGAAATCATCTTGATGAACTGGACTGCAGCTTTTAGTAGAAAGCCCTCATATGGAAGCTGCAATAGTGTATTTAGATTTAGATTAACGCAGAGCTGGTTTGTGTTGTGTAAATTACTTGTACTCTTTTATTCCAATTATCTTTCTTGGTAAAACTCAAAGGACTTGGATATGGTGCCATTAAGTTCTCTGTAAGTCCTTATTTCCCAGAATCCTAATTACAATTACTTTTCCTAACTCATAAGAATCACAAAAACCTGTGCTTGCTGAAGTGTGTACTTGGAAAATCTATTACCCTATATATGTTTGTAATCATTTTTAAATGTTTGACATAGATCAATGGTGGAATATAACAAATTTTTATTACTGGAACTCTTTCATAGCTCCTTCCTTTCACTAAATCAGTGAGAAAACTGCTTAGAAAAACAGATGCTATTCATTAAATCGAGGTAAACCCATTTCAAACATCTAATGCATGGGCATTTGAGTTATTTTAAGATATGTTTTAATATTAAAGACTAAATTTTAAGTATGTATGTGCCAACATCTCAGAGGTCTAGAAATATTCATCATTTTGATTGCTTATAATTAGCTAATGGGCTTAAAACAACTTATAAGTCATGATCTTCTAACGTTCTCTTGACAGTTAATGAGACCCATGCATCATCCCTCATACAGCCCCTCATTACTCGTGTTTACTGTTAGTGCTGTTGGATGTCGGGGTGCGATGGCCATGTGAGGACAGCTTCCAGGGGATGGAGAGGTGGAATTCGGGGAGCGTTTGCTGTGCAAGCCAGAAGATCAGTCATTGCTGTGTCTCTGATGCGATGTGAAAGTAGAATCATGTGCTGAGGTAAAGGAGAACTTGGTTATCAAATTTTCATTAAGATTGAGATTAAAATGCACATGAAGATGCTAAAGTTTCTAAGAAAAAAAAACCCTGTCTGCTTTAAAAAATATTTATTTACTTATTTACTTACAGTGTGTGTGTGTGTGTGTGTGTGTGTGTGTGTGTGTTCATGGGCATGGGGAAGGCAGTGGCTAACTTTGAGTGACCTCTTCTACTGTTTACTCTCTGTTTTATTTGTGAGACAGGGTTTCTCTCACTTATCCTGGCATTTGTCCTTTGGTTAGATTGGCTCTGTTCAAAACTCCCAAGGATGTACCTATTTCTGTTCCTTTCCTCCTCAGCGCTGGAGTGACAGGCAGGAACACCACCATCCAATTTTTTGTGGGTACTGGGGACCCAAGCTGAGGTCTTAATTATGTTCAGAAAGAACTCTAATATACTTAACTATCTCATGAGTCTTCTGAATCGGTGTTTTTGGAAAGGTACAGATCCTGAAGAGTGTTTTGCAGTAGCCCGAGTCCCATCTGAAAACAGCTAGATTGATGTCTGAGAACAAAGATACAATGTGGGGAGGACAGAAATTGTTCTGTTTAGAGACTGGGCACAGTGCAGTAACAGGGATCCTAAAATAAACAAGGAGTGGTTGATTCTTCTATGGAAAAGGGATGGTCATGAATAATTCTGTAGTTGTTTGTTTTCTTTGGGGGTTGGCCACCCAGCTCTCAAATACATGGAGATTTATTCTTACTTATGAATGCCTGGCCTTACTTAGCTTGGCTTATTTTTAGGCAGTTTTTCTAACTTAAATTATCCATTTTCTCTTTAACTATGTTTTGCTTCTGAACTTTTTATGTTTCTTTATTCTATACATCTTTCTTTCCTTCTTATTCCATGACTGGCTATGTGACTGGACCCTGGTGTCCTCCTCTCCCTGTCATTTTCTTGTTCCTTGCTCCTCTTTTGAGCCTAGATTTCTTCTTCTATTTATTCTTTCTCCCTGAGAGCCCTGCCTATCCCTCTCCTGCCTTGCTAGTAGTGTCCCTTCAACTCTTTATTAGACCAATAAGATGTTTTAAACAGGCAAGAAACACAGCTTCACAGAATTAAACAAATGTAACATAAAAGAAGAAACGCATTGAATCTGTAGATTGCTTTTGGTAAGATTGCCATTATTAGTATGTTAATTCTACCTACCCAAGAGTATGGGAGATCTTTCCATTTTCCGATGTCCTCTTCAATTTCTTTCTTCAAAGACGAAAAGTTCTTGTCATAAAGGTCTTCCACTTGTTTGGTTAGAGTTACTCTGGGGTATTTTGTGCTATTTGTGGCTATTGTGAAGGGTGAAGTTTTCTGATTTCTTTCTTAGCCCACTTATCTTCTGTGTAAGGGAGGGCTACTGATTTTTTTTTTTTGAGTTAATCTTGTATCCTGCTACATTACTGAAAGGGTTCATGTGCTCAGCTATCACTCTCCTATCAAACTAATCTCACAATCTTCAATAAACAACAGGGTTCACATAGCACACTAAAGAAAGAGAAATAGAAGATGACCTTTAAAATTAGGTCAAATTTTATTACTAACACAATGTCCTGTTCCTCTTATGCCATTCTAAATCCGTACATGTAATATCAACAAAATATATGTTTAATCGCTTTTACACAGGAGCTTAAAACAAGATGTACTCTATAGGATCCTAATGCTCCTCTTGCATTTTCTGTCATCTTTTAGTTTATCAAAGCAAGCTAGTTTATAACCTTGTTCAAATTATGCTTTAAAGTTGTAACACACACACTTTACTATTCTCACAGCTTTAACGGTTTGAAGTAAATATTTAATGATTTATAATTTAATAATGTTATTTTTAAATTTTTTTTGGGGTGTTAAATAAGAAAAAAAGATCTTTAAAGCCTATCAACATGGATACATAAAAGTAAGATGCTAGTAAATGTAGACCTCGAATAGCTTTTGCTTAGAAATAATTTCTTTTTGAGACATGGTTTCTCTGTGTAACAGTCCTAGCTATCCTGGAACTAGCTCTTGTAGGACATGCTGGCCTAGAACTCATGGAAATCCACCTTCTTCTGCCTCCCAAGTGCTGGAATTAAAGGGCATGCACCCCCACCTCCCAGGTGGAAATCATTTTTCCGTAATAATGCAATGGCATATAAAAGAAAGAGTAAGAATCTCTTCTCTTAATAAATGCTTAAATATTTAGTAAATGAATGAATTATAACATGATTAAGGAGTAGGTCTATTTTTAAAATGGTACCAGTATACACACACATTCACACACTGTGCACACTTGTATGTCTAAGCACACATGCTTATGGGCACTACCTAGGGCGGCACACCTGGATGTGATTAGTGGAATTAGCTAATAAATTTAAATAATAAAGTTATCTAAGCTTTAATAAACATATAACAATAACTTGTACACAAATTGTTCATACTTGTTACCTCTACCTTCTTAAGTGTAAGTGAAGAAGTATAAAAATATCTAACAAAAAACATAATGATAAATTTACTCTTTTTGAGGTAATAAATATCTTTCTGAAAATGGGCTACAGTAAAGGACATTAAGTGATAAAGAAATCAGTCTGGAATAAACTTTGGTGGTTGTTTCTCTCCCTGTCCCATTACAATATTTTAATTTCTGTACTTCCTCAAGGACACATCCTGCTTTGTATCAACAGGGTGTGGCTATTAAATAAATTTTCACAGCCTAACACTTGGAGTTGACAGGTGAACACTATGGAATTATTTGTTTGATGAGGGATTTTAAATTGACTATAAACTTACCACTAGCTCACCTTTCTGAGCATAATCTTCTAAGAGGCTTATTCTCTCCCTACATTGTCATTGAAAATTACCAGAAACATTTGATATGAGAGTTGTGTCATCTTTGATATGTCTCAGTCCAAACTACCTTTAAGGTTCACAAAAGTAAGACAGCAGGAATGTAAAAACCCTGGTAGATTTCAAGGACAGCACAGAGATGATGCTTTCAATTTTTTTTATACATTTCATTTAAATAAGAATCATTATTTTGTCATTTCAACACAGACAAGTGGTTTGATTAATCTGTGTTGAAAATTATGGTCACATAGAGAATATTTTTTTTAAAGGATGAATCATATTCACAGTGTCAGGGTCCTTAATGGATGTGATAAAATGGAGTGCTTATAAGTGGACTCCTAGTTTACTACTGGTGTGTATTAGTGTGTAATCATTCTCTCAGTTTTCTTTATTATTAACTCAACACTGAATTAGAAAATTTTAAATCCTAAGTATAAAAGTTTATAGCTCCAGAGTTTCTGACAATATTTAGTGATTTTCAAGCCAGTTCTTTATTTCAGACCTTGCAATATGATGAGATAGTTTTAGGAAGTATAAGTGTAGATAAAATTAGTAATCTTATTTAAAAATTATATAATGGCTTGTCCTTTGATGAGATGGAATACTTGTTTGCAGCTGAGAATGTGAGCTTAATAAACCATTTTCCTGGAAAAGATATAACTTTCTTCTTCATTCTTGCTGAATATATATTTGAGTGTCATGTGTGTGTGAGAGAGAGAGAGAGAGAGAGAGAGAGAGAAAGAGAGAGAGAGTGTGTGTGTGTGTGTGTGTGTGTGAGAGAGAGAGAGAGAGAGAGAGAGAGGTTCTTTATTTAGTTGTGGCTGT
>NC_022009.1:6602081-6608249 GCF_000317375.1 Microtus ochrogaster | reverse complement strand
TGTGTGTGTGTGTGTGTGTGTGTGAGAGAGAGAGAGAGAGAGAGAGAGAGGTTCTTTATTTAGTTGTGGCTGTTTTTGGACACCTATGTTGCTTCCAAAATCAACCTCCTGCAGGTGCTGAGGCAGAGTATAGGGCTCCAGTACTTCTCAAAAGGACACAGTGAACAAGACAAAATGGAAGTCTACAGAATGGAAAAAAGATCTTCACCAACCCCACACCTGACAGAGGACTGATCTCCAAAATATATTAGTAACTCAAGAAAGTAGATGTCAAAATACCAAATAATCCAATTAAAAATGGGGTACAGACCTAAACCTGAAAATTCTCAACAGAAGAAACTCAAATGGCTGAGAAACACTTAAAGAATTGTTCAAATCCTTAGCCATCAGGGGAATGCCAATAAAAATGACTCTGATATACTATCTTAAATATGTCAGAATGGCTAAGATCAAAGACACTGATGAAAACTTATACTGGAGAGGATGTGGAGTAAGTGGAGCGCTCCCCCACTGCTGCTGGGAGTGCAGACTTATACAGTCACTTTGGAAATCAGTATGGCATGGTGGTTTCTTAGAAAATTGGGACTCAATCTAACTCAAGACCCATCAATACCACTCTTGGGCATATACCTAAAGAATGCACACTCATACCACAAGACCATTTGCTAAATTATGTTCGTAGCAGCATTATTCACAATAGCCAGAACCTGGAAACAACCTAGACACCCATTAACTGGATAAAGAAAATGTAGTACATTTACACAATGAAATATTATTCAGCGGTAAAAACCAATGGCATGCCAAAATTTGCATGCAAATGGATGGAACTAGAAAATCTATCCTGAGACAGGTTACCCAGATCCAGAAAGACAAACACTATATGTACTCACTCATGAGTGGATATTAGATTTAAAGCAAAGGATAACTAGGCTACAACTGACTACCCCTGAGAAGTTAGGTGTAGCATAAATAGTAAAAACCCAGAGGCAGATATTGGGGTTCAAGATGAAGTTCAGAAAACAAAGCAGGTAAGCCACTAGAGAGATCTTACATCTATCAAGGCTCAGACAAACAAAGGAGATCCCACAATGCTTTCCACCAACCTTAGACTCCACACTCCAGTGAATTCTGTCTCTTCCCCTTTGTATTCCTCTCTCTACCCAGCTATATCACTCTTTTCTCCACCTTTCTAGTCTGGGGATTAAAGATGTGTGATCACAAGTGTTGGGGTCAACTTTGTGTGAGCTCTGTCTCCCTAGTCCTGGGATTAAAGGTGTGAGCCACTACTCCCCTGCCCATATGACTGACTAGTATGACTGCTTTGTTCTCTGATCTTAAAACACAAACAACATACCACTATAGATAGGTAACAAGGAAAACCCTCAGAGAGACATGCATGGATGCCCCTGAGAAGGGAAAATAGATAAGATCTCCTGAGTAATTGGGATCATGGGTTGGGTGCTGAGAGGGGTGAAGGAGATGGGGAGGAGAACATGAGCAAACAGGATGGTTGAGATAGGGGAGGGACAGGGAGGGAGAACAAGGAAAGAAATATCTTGATAGCAGGAGCCATTATGGGGTTAGGGAGAAATCTGGTGCTAGGGAAACTCCCAGGAATCCACAAGGATGATCCCATTTTAGACTCCTAGCAAATGTGGAGAGGAAGCCTGGACTGGCCTTTCCCTGTAATCAGACTGACGATCCACCCTAAATGTTATCATAAAACCATCATTCAGTAACTGATGGAAGCAGATGCAGAGATTCACAGTTAAGTACTAGGCAGAGCTCCAGGAATCCAGTCAGAGAGAGGGAAGAGGGCCTATATGAGCAAAGGGTTAAGTGGTTAAGTTTTAAAATGTGGATATTGTAGGGTACATTAAGAGCAAAGTCTTCCCTCATAAATCAGTAAAATGGTTGATGTTAATAAATCTAAACAATTGGGTATACATATTCTGAGAGCTCGTGGTGCTAAATATTCATGGAGATTTTTCTTATGCTGACAACAAAATAAAGCATATGTCCTGTGGAGGAACTTGGGTGATTGCGTGAATTTTAAATTGAAACGGTCAGTTTTTCTTTAAAAGTAAATAAGTAAATAAACCCAAAAAGTAAGGCTATTTAAACTTGTACATTAGGTAGATAAACTCAGGATGAGTTTTAATGACATATTAAGGACCATCCTCCAAGTATGGGAAACAGTAGAATCCTCTGGCTGAGGCTGTTTTTCCTCACTAAACCCATCAGCAAATCCTACCTGTGAGACGATGGTGTCGAGGTTGCCTTTGTTCTCCAGACAGCTTAGCTACCTTGCCCTTAAATGCACAGTTACCCTGTGCTGCAGTTTTGGAGCCCGTGACAAATGCATATTTGATAATTATTGACTTGATTTTTATAAACGTTCCATTCCCTAATTACACATTTTCAGCGGTGTCTGCTCATTTCTATTTTGTGATTTCTTTTTTTCTTTTCTTTTTATTATTACAAATTTTCACCTCCTCCCCTCCTCCCATTTTCCTCCCCCTCCCCCCATTCCCCTCTCCCTCCTTCTCCAGTCCAAAGAGCAGCCAGGGTTCCCTGCCCTGTGGTAAGACCAAGGACCTCCCCCTTCATCCAGGTCTAGGAAGGTGAGGATCCAAACAGAGTAGGTTCCCACAAAGCCAGTACATGGAATAGAATCAAAACTCAGTGCCATTGTCCTTGGCTTCTCAGTCAGCTCTCATTGTCAGCCACGTTCAGAGAGTCCAGTTTGATCACATGCTCCATCAGTCCCAGTCCAGCTGGCCTTGGTGAGTTCCCATTAGATCAGCTTCACCGTCACAGTGGTTGGGCGCACCCCTCGCCGTCCTGACTTCCTTGCTCATGTTCTCTGTCCTTCTGCTCCCCATTTTGTACCTTGGGAGCTCAGTCCAGTGCTCCCATGTGAGTCTCTGTCTCTATCTCCGTCCATCGCCAGATGAAGGTTCTATGGTGACATGCAAGATATTCATCAGAGTGCCTATAGTATAGGGCCAGTTCAGGCGCCCTCTCCTCAGCTGCTCAAGTAACAAGCTGGGGACATCTCCTTGGACACCTGGGAACCGCTCTAGAGTCCAGTCTCTTGCCGACCCTCAAATGGCTCCCTTATTTAAGATATGTACTTCCCTGCTCCCATATCAACTCCTCCTACATCCCAACTAGCCAGAACCTGGAAACAACCTAGATGTCCTCAATGGAAGAATGGATAAAGAAAGTGTGGAATATATATGCATTAGAGTACTACTCAGAGGTAAAAAACAATGACACCTTGAATTTTGCATGCAAATGGATGGAAATAGATAACACTATCCTGAGCGAGGTAACCCAGACGCAAAAAGATGAATATGGCATGTACTCACTCATTAGTGGATTCTAGCCATAAAAAAAGGACATTGAGCCTATAGTTGGTGATCCTAGAGAAGCTAACTAAGAGGGTGAACCCAAAGGGAAAAAATATGTAGTTATCCCCCTGGATATTGGAAGTATACAAGATTTCCAGACAAAAACTGAGAGTTTGGGGGTTGGGGTGGGACAGGGGTAAGGGGAGATGGGGAGAGAGAAGTGAGAAGGGGAGGATGGGGAGAGCTTGGGGGATTACGATTTCTTTCAATCCCCTTTCACATGCTTGTACTATTTAGGGTACTGTTTCTTTTTCTTCCTGAATATTTTTTAATCTAAGATATATTCACTTCTACATACATTTTAAACAACTTATTTGTTTGATGTAGGATCTTACTATGTAACCCTGTCTGGCCTAGTTATTGCTATACACTTCCGGCTGGGCTTGAATTCCTGATAACCCTGCTGTGCCAGCCTCTGAGTGCTGGGGTAAAAGACAACTACCATCACAACAAGCTATCCAGTGCTTTTATTTGCTAGTGAGTGAGCTAGCTAATGAAAGTGTTGAATTAGAACCTTGAATCTTTAATTTATCATCATTTGCTGTTCTTATTTGCCTGTAAGTATCAGAAACCCATCAAAAACCAAGACATCTCAAAGCACGTTTCTCTATTTTTTCTCTCCAATGCCTTCTTTTTTATTAGAAAAGCCATGTGCGCCAAACTAAACAAATACATCACACTATATATTAAGACCTTTTTTTTTTTCAAATTAGCACCTAATGACATGGGCTGTGGACATGTATCAGATGGTAAAAAGCTTGGTGGGTATGAATAAGGAACCTAATTTGAATCTCCAGAACCTGTGTTATAGTCAGGTATTGTGATGCATCCGAAACTGCTGGGGAGACACTGTAAAACAAATATATTCTAGTGGTTCCCTTAATAATCAGTGTAGTTGAAATAGTGAACTTTCAGTACAGCATGAGACCCTGTTCAAAAATGAAACAAAAATGTATTGTGGAAAACAGTACAGGAAGGCACCTACATCAGCACCAGTCTTCCACGTGTGTGCATGGGCAAGTGCACTAGTATACACATGTGTACACGTATACTGCACAAGTGCGCACACACACAGGAACCTAAGATACAATCTGATTTATGTATTTATATATGATCATTTAGTTTATTGGTTTCATCATTTTATCTTTATAGTTTTGCTTTAATTTATTAATGTGCTTTTACTACTAAGCAATTTTCATTTGGGCAAAACTTATACAGTATAAAATTAATCATTTAAAGACAGCCTGGTCTACAAGAGCTAGTTGCAGGACAGGCTCCAAAGCTACAGAGAAACCCATCTCAAAAAACCAAAAATAAACAAACAAAAACCAAATTAACAATTTAGTGTGCATTTAACAATGCAATGTTCTTATTTCCTAATTATGTGACCACAGCCTCTATGGTCACAATAATCTATGACCCTCAACAGGAACTTTCATACTTGCTAAGCAACTGTTCACCATTCCATCCTCCCATTTTCACCTGACAACCACGAATCTACTTTCTATTTGTAAGGATTTACCTATTCTGAGTATTTTATAAAAAGATTTATGAACCACAGCGATTTTCAGCATGACACAATAGCCCTAAGAATACAGTAATGGTACACTTATCTTGGCAGAAAGCAACAGCTTTCTAATTAGATTTAGGATTAGACAAACAGTAGGGAAATATACCTGGTACTGGAAACCAGTCAACTATCTAGGACTAGTGAAATCATGGATCTTGGAGGAGAATCAACAATTACCACTTACTAAAACAACATTATCCAGAACTACATTCTAAATATTTGTACTTACACCCACAGATAAGTATAATCTTCACTCTTTATCAAGGAAACATTTCTTTGCAATAGACAGAGATCATTAAAACCAAACCAATAAAATTATAGAGTAGCGGAACCTGGTTCCAATGAATACATCTACAAAACAACTCCTGCATCTATGGCTCAGGCAACATGTGGAAGAGAGGGCAGAAATATTGTAAGAGCCAGAGGATCAAGAAAGGTGCTATGAGACTCGGTGTCTTGGTAATTAATATCAGAAGCTAAAGCCATAAGGTATAAATCATACATGAGCTGTTAAACATGAGCTGAATGAAGACAACAATAGACATGCCAAAGTGGACAGAAGAGAGATCACAAGTCCTCAAACCTACACAAAGAACTACAGACAACTAAGAAATGCTGAGATCGGGAGTACATTCAAGTAACATTATGCAGGCTAAGCAGGTTACATTTAGGAATATATATGCATATAGATATATGCATATTTCAAGGATTAATGAAAAACGAGAGCATGACTTTGAAGGAGTGAAAGGAGATGTGTATGGCAGAGTTTGGTAGGAGGAAAGGGAAGAGGGAAATGGTGTAATTGTATTCTAATCTCAAAAATAAAATAATTAAAAAAAAGCTAACAGTAAACAAAAAGCAACATATTCTCTCACTTCCATCACATTTTGAAGTTCATGCTTGTATTAGTTACTTTTCTGTTGCCATGATAAACTACCACCATCAAAATCAACTTGAAGAAGAAAATTTTTATTTCAGATTATGGTTCCAGAAGGACAGAGTCCATAATGTAAGGGAAAGCATGACATGATAGCAGGAAGTGAAAGATGGATGATAGTATTTATCATTCATAGACAGAAGGCAGCAGGAGATAGTGATAACAGATGATAAATGTGTGTGTGTGCGTGTGTGTGTGTGTGTGAGAGAGAGAGAGAGAGAGAGAGAGAGAGAGAGAGAGAGAGA
>NC_022009.1:6598798-6601981 GCF_000317375.1 Microtus ochrogaster | reverse complement strand
GAGGGAGGGAGGGTGGGGGGAGAAAGAAGAGAGTAGGGGGATCTCCCACCATCAAGACTTCACCTCTACAGGTTCCTCAACTTCTCCAAACAGTATTACACCTGGGACCAAGCTTTCTAACACCTGAGCCTATGTGGCGTATTTCTCACTACATATTGAGGCATGTAGAAATATTTCACGTTTTACTCTATTTTGGAGGCAGGGCACAGGGTCTAACAGCGTAGTTAGGCTAGCCTTGAACTTATGATCATTTTGTTTAGCCTGGGTGTGCTGAGGTTGCAGCATGTACCATCAACCTCAGGTGATTAAACTACAGACCGTAAGATATTGCTAGGCAATGTCCTTACTATTAGATCTACAAACCTTGGAGTTGTATCTTGTGGTAACTATTCTTGATTGTCAGCTTGACGCACCTCAGAAGAGGGAACCTCAGCCAAGAAAATGTCTCAATTAGACTGGCATATTTGTTGGGTATTTTTATGATTGCCAGTTGAGGAAACAGGTTGCATACTCTGTTGTCTTTGCCACCCATGAGTAAGTGATCCTGAGTTATATGAAGAAGCTAGCTGAGAAGAATTATGAACCAACTCAGAAAATGGTGTGCTTCATGGTCTCCACTTCAACTTCTGCCTCCAGATTCCTGTCTTAAGCCCTTGCCCCGACTTCCTTCAGTGACAGATTGTAAACTGGAAGTTGTAAGATTAAATAAATGCTTTCCTTGCTGATGATGGTTTAAATCAATGTTTCCTCACAGAAAACTGGAACACACTTTTAGTAATGCCATGGAAGTAAATATTATCATAAAACCAAACAGAAGACAGAACTTTAGAAATGTTAGGTAGTAAAAGAAATCATTAAGACAGTCTCTGGGTTTGAAGACAAGCTTGTACTGTTCAAATACAAGTCCATGAAAAGCAAACACCAGTCCTCCTAAAATAGATCAGCTAGGTCTCTTAAGAAATATTTTAAAAGGAGGTGTCCTTGTAAGTGCTATCACTGGAGTCTTGGAGAATACTGCATCCAACAAAAGACCTGAATGTATCTTCAGACTAGCAATGATGGATCTCATTCATTTGTGCTGTAATTTGGTTTACAGAAGCAATGATATGGTAAGCCATTACCAGATAATAGAAAAGTAGAGAGAAAGGACTTGCAAACATTTCAGGAGCATAGTCCAAAGGAAGGAGGAAAAGTATCTGGAAGTCACTGATATTTATCCCACAAGGGAAATCTATTTTCTTGTGGAGAATAGAGTTCATCAGGCTTCTCCACAGACAGGATAATATATCACTCGAGACAATCTAATTCTCTTCACTCTAGTTCCATGCTCATCAAGAGAACTTGAAGTGATTTGTTTAGAAGTTTGATCCTGTTAAGAACTAGTGTAGATAATAGACATGAGTATTTCCATTTGGAAATAAGCACATTGACATTCTGAGTACAGGAAGCCTGCCCCACTTTGGTTACTCAATTGTACCTAGAAAGTTCCTAACTTTAATTTTAAGTCAATAGATGGGTGATAGATGAACTCTAAAATGTAGAATGTTCATGATTTTTGATATCTAAAAATGATTCAATTAAAAATTACCTGAAGAAAGATATTTTTCCTCTTGAGCCTACCTCTTGCTCTAATATAAATCATTGGAAAATCTGCTTATTAGAATATTTAATCATGTATCACATTATTGGTAGGAAAAAAATGAATTTCAAGCATATGATGAATATAGAGGAATATTGGGGTGTAATTAGCATTTTAATGCAGCATTTTATATGATAAAAATTCAGAAGGAATTCAGGAGGTTTTCCAAATATTACCAGTCAGACACAGGATACAGAGTTCTTAAAAACAACTCTGCCACTCAATTTATCCAATGACTCTTCAGATTCCACTCTGGAAAATACTTTCCACTTGGAAAAATTGCTGATTATAATTAACTCTGGAAAGCCTCAGATCCTGTGGGCTTCTTTTGGGTAAGAAATCTCAGGGATAATTTCAAGAGCCATTTTTAATAAGAGAGAATTATATTGCTGATTAGTTTGTTTTTGTCAAGGTTATAGTTTTATAATTTTTAATTTGAAGACATTTCTGCAACATCAGGCCAATATTTCAACTTGCTCAACATTCAGCCCTCTAAGGTCCATAGCTACCTTAGTATATTATTTTGTTATTGAACCTTAGTACTATGGTGACTTTATCTCACATGATGACACATTTATTGAAAAACTTCTTTTACTGTTGCCTTTATAATAATTTCAGTATAAATACTTTTATTATATCAAGCGTTGCTAAAAATAGTTTTCTGCTCGGGTTAGTTAATTCCACTAAGTAAGAGTGAAGACCATTACCCAAATTCTTTGGACAAATTAAGCAAGCTTCATTTTCTGTCAGATAGGGCTATCTTTCTAAAACAGGGGTTTAAAAATAGCATTGAACACAAGAAATCTTAGGGCTTCTGTAGCCCCCAAACTGCAAGGTGAGAGGCTTTCCAAGGGGTTTGGTTATGTGCAAACTTGGTAGAACATTTCAAAACTATTTGGGAGAGCAGCTTTATTTATCAGGGTGCATTCAATATGTGACATTCTCCATAGGTTAGGGAGAATGTCAAATTCCAGAAAGAGGGTGAAGCACAGTCACCTTGAATTTTGTAAGAAAATGAAGTGAACTTGTTCTGACATTATAACAAAATGGCTTCCATCCTTAAGATGGAGTCAGAATGGTCAGTCCATTGCTTGTTGAGAGTTCTGAAGATTTTAGGATTCTTTTATCTGAGTATTTTAGCCAATTACAGTAAAGGGCACTTTTAGTGAGCCCAAAGGGATGAGAGAAATGGTTAACACTGAATTTCCTCAATGTTCAAAATACTTGATTGTGTTCTCTGAAATTCACGAAGGCCTCCAAAAAGGGTTAGAAACTGCATTTTAATTTGTTTTTAGCACCTTCCATATTGGCTGCCAATGACTTCAAGGAGTGGGCTACATTCAGAGAAAGTGAACACCTCAAACTGAAGTTCCAATAAGATTTGGAGACACCCCACAGACAAAGAAGTGTCTATCATTGGTTCTGAATGTCCCCTCGTCAGTCCCATCACTTTTACATCCAAGATCAACACACACACACACCACACACACACACACACACACACACACACACACACACACACACATACACACACACACACACAC
>NC_022009.1:6584999-6598698 GCF_000317375.1 Microtus ochrogaster | reverse complement strand
CACACACACACACACACACACACACACACACACACACACATACACACACACACACACACACACACTTTCTTAATTTTTTTTTTGCAGATGTAGACATGATTAATGTGATATGAGGAGAGATCTTGGAGACTTTTCAGAGTCCTCATAAAGAAGGAAATGTTTAAGAACCTTTTGAAATAAACTAGAAGCTTAGCAAAGAGATGAGCACATAATTTAGTTCAGGTATCTGGAGGGGATGGCTTGAAAGGAGAGGAAGGACAGAAATCTATGGAAACTTGGAAAACACAGTGGATCTAGAGGTCTGGAGGTCTTTGAGAAAAATATAAAATTCTCATTTTGACATAAGAGGAAAGCCCAAGAAAACAAAAATTATATAAAAGATTTTATAGCCTGCCCAACAACTTGGGACTATTTATGTTCTTTCAGGAGATGAGCAAGTACTACAGGGTACTGAGTAGTCAGTTTGTGTTCTTAGAAATGACATTGCCTAGGTGTGTGAAGGACAAGTTGTGGGAAAGCATGTATAGATGAAAAAGATGTGATCAAAAGATGCGTAGCTCGGGGTTTAGTTACATACTGACTATAAAGTACTTTGTTTGCTAAGTTGGTTACACACTGCTTACATATTTGATTGTTAGAAGACACTGGAGAAACCGGTACTTAAATGAATTTACTAGATATGTTATAAATAGAGAACATGATTCAAATGTCTCAAATTGCTACTGGGCACTTCAAATTTTTCACTTACTAATAAATTCAAACACTGAAGATAGGACTCAGCTGCTACTTATGAAACGTTCTAGGTTTCTTTTCATTATGAAATTTCGCTTTGTAAAGAAAGTGAAAGCTCTGGTCTTTTTATAGATCAGCGCATGAAAATGTCAAGACATTGAAGGACACCAGGATTTACAGAGGTGAGCTTATGGTCAGTGTTAGGACTTCTGCGGTGAAAAGAAGGAATTCAAGTGATGTGTGGAACTCTGTTAAATTACATTATAAAGGGCTTACTCCAACTGTGGAAGACCATGGTTGCCTTTCACATTAACTCACACATCAACATCAACAGATATAATATACTTAGAGCCAGTAGAGTGTATCATTGTATTGGGGCTATTTCATTTTAATCAGGTTTATTAACTGATGAGCTCCAAATTTCTAATTGGAATATATTTGAACATAATTACATGTAATTGTTTTAGAATCTGGCTAATGAATAGATTTTAGTTCTTCCTTACTGGTGTTTTTTCCTTTCTTAATTTATATTTTAAAATACAACACCATAATCTTTTCTTTAATATTTAAGATTAGTCAATATTTAAGTATCAAGATTCTATATATAAACTAAAAGTGATTGTATCCTAATTACATGAGTGTTTGGTAGCCCTAGAATTATTTTTCAGCTTGCAGGAATAATCTTTAGATTAATCTCTCACCCTACCATTTTACTGTTTTATAAGCTAATTCTAGTTTTAATGAAATTATTTTGGGAAAATAGGGAAGTTAATTGATACAGAAAATATCTACATTTTATCTGCATAATGTAAAAAATGAAGGAACAAGAAGTACGTAGGTAAGGTATACGGAAAACATGACTAAAATCCAAACATAAAAATTTTAACATTGTCCACTAATTTATAAGCCCTACACTTTAACATTGTTATTGAGGCATAATTCGCAAATAAAATTCTGCATATTAGAGGTGCACATCATTATCTTCATAACATTTTGTTATACATTTTGAAATGGTTATCATAGTTAAGATAGATAATATATCCACCAACTCACATTCCTTTTTCTTATTTTTTTACTTTATAAATAATACCAATCAAAATTTCCACTTCCTCCCCTCTTCCCACTTTCCTCCTACTTCTCCTCCCCTTCTCCCCCTCCAGTCCTAAGAGAAGGCAGGGTACCCTGCCCTGTGGGAAGTCCACGTCCCTCCCCACTACATCCAAGCTTAGGAAAGTATGCATCCAAATAGAATAGGATCCCAAAAAGCCAGTACATGCAGTAGATGCAGTAGAAACAAATCCAAATTATCTCACTGGGTGGAACAACCCCTCACAGGCCTGACTTCTTTGTTCATATTTTCCCTCCTATCACTCTTCAATTGGATTTTAGCCATTCTGACAGGTGTAAGATGATATCTCAAAGTTGTTTTGATTTGCATTTCCCTAATAACTAAGGAAGTTGAACATGTCCTTAAGAAGCTTTTGGCCATTTGAAATTCTTCCATTATGAATTCTCTGTTCAGTTCAGTGCCCCATTTTTAATTGGGTTGTTTAGAATTTTAATGTCTAGTTTCTTGAATTCTTTATATAATTTGGAGATCAGATTTTTGTCTGATGTGGTTTGGTGAAGATCTTCTCCCATTCAGTAGGTTGCCTTTTGGTCTTAATGATTGTGTCCTTTGCTTTACAGAAGCTTCTCAGTTTTAGGAGGTCCCATTTATTCATTGTTGCGCTTATTGTCTGTGCTACTGGGGTTATAGGTAAGAAGTAGTTTCCTGTGCCCGTGTGCTGCAGGCTACTTCCCACTTTCTCTTCTATCAGGTTAATTGAGGTCTGATTTATATTGAGGTCCTCAATCCATTTAGACTTGAGTTTGTGCATGGCGATGGATATGGATCTATTTTCATTCTTCTACAGGTTGACATCCAGTTGTGCCAGCACCATTTGTTGAAGATGCTTTCTTTTTTGCCTTGTATAATTTTAGCTTCTTTATCAAAAATCAGGTGTTCATAGGTTTGCGGATTCATATCCAGGTCTTTGATTTGATTCCATTGGTCGACTTCTCTGTTTTTATGCCAATACCAAGCTGTTTTCAATACTTTAGCTCTGTAATAGAGTTTGATGTCAGGGATGTTAATGCCTCCAGAAGTTCCTTTATTGTATAGGATTGTTTTGGCTATCCTGGGTTTTTTGTTTTTTTCATATAAAGTTGATTATATTTCAAGATCTGTGAAGAATTTTGTTGGGATTTTGATGGGGATTGCATCTATAGATTGCCTTTGGTAGACTTGCCATTTTTACTATGTTGATCCTCCCAATCCAAGAGCAAGGGAGATCTTTCCAATCCTTTTTCATGTGTGCCACAAATCCTCTAAATTGCCTGCTTAGCAAAGTACAAGCAGACAAGGTACTATTATTAGTTACAGTCACTCATTGTCAATTAGGTCGCCAGAGTCCATTGTCTTATGACAGAATGCTTTTTACCTCTCAACAGCATCTTCCCATTTCTTATACTGCTTGAGCCCCTGATGACCACAATCCTGGCAGGGTTTTTATTTCTTTGTTTGTTTTCTTTATACATAAGTAAGTTTCTGTAATATTTGTCTTTCTGTGTTTGACTTCACTTAGCATACTACCATCTGTTTGCCTACATTGTCATGATTGGGATAATTTACTTTTTAAAGAAAATGCTAATTAAAATACATTTAGTTCATTTTTCTATCCTCTTTCCACCCCATCTCCAATTTGCATACCCATTAATACCTTTCAAACTCACAATCCCCTTTCTAGGACTACTCCTATTATAGAAGTATATAAATACAAACTTTTGAATCCATTTATTGTTTAAGATACTTTTAAGTTCAATAATACCCCATATTCAAATATAAATATACATGACATTATCAGATCTACTGTTGGAGGGCTTTTTGCGCATTTCACATCTTGTTTATTGTGTAAAATGCTATGGTTCTTATGAGAATGGAGACCATACTATCTGATACCGATTCCTTCCATCTATATGTGGCACCAGTGGAGAAAACACCATACTGTCTCTGAAAACAGACATTCTAAGTGATATTTTCACCAACCTTGGGCAGGAGTCCTTTTTCACTGCACCATCTAAGACATTTTCTTTCAACTTTCTGAAAATAACTGTGCCAGCAGATGGAGGATGATTCCTCAGTGTGATTTAGATTTACATTTCCTGGATGCTAAATAATATTGAACAATCTTCCAGTATACTAAGCATTTGTTTGTCCATTTTGAAAAACATTTATTCTATTATTTTGCACATTTTAAAATCATGTTCTTATTTTTTGTTACATTGCATTTGTTCCTTTTTTATTTTAGATATTATCAAATTATGATTTAAATTGCCCAGTTCTTAGGTGACTTTTCATTTTATTTATTGTTATCTTTACTATGCAGACACTTTTCAGCTTGATGTAGTGCCACTTGTTTGTCTTTGCTTCTAATGTCACAAAATAAGAACGGCCAGTACCAATGCTAGCATTGTGCCCCTTTATTTCTTCAGTAATTTCGTTGAAGTTCTTAGTATGTTATTTTTTATTGTTCTATTTTTTTTACAGACATGGGGTCTCAATGTAGTTCAGATTTGCCTTGATTGTGTGATCCTCCTGCCTCTGCCTTCTTGGTCCTGAGATTACTGATTTGAGCCACAGCCTGCACCTGTTTTAAGACTTGAATCAATCCATACTATTGATTTATGCATATGGTGTATCCACTTTAATTCTCATGTAGGTATCTAATTTTCCCCTTACTACTTGTCTGTAAATTTTCTTTTCCCTATCTTGTGTTACAGGCATTGGGGGGGGGGGGGGTTGTCAGCAATGCAATGATGGTGAGTATGAGAGTTTACTTCTGAGTTCTATCCCTCTCGTTTTGTCTCTGTGCCTGTGGTTACAGCAGCAGGTCTCAGTTTTGTAAACTACTATTTTGTAGTACGTTTTCTCATGCCCACACTTCATTCTTCTTGCTCAAACTTTCTTTGGCTATCCAAGGTGTTTTATAGCACCATATGAATATTATGTTTTTTCTTTTTCTTTTTGCCATATCTGTGGAAACTGCTAGTGTTTATAATTTTGATGGAGACTGCATTGAATCTTCAGATTCAGTTTTGATATTAAGTTTTCTGGTCCGAGAAAATAGAATATTAGATACCTTTCATTTATCTGGCTGTTGTTCAATTTCTTCAATCTTAATACTTTATAGTTAATATTCAATTGATACTTTTATGTTTAAATACTCAGGAAAAGCAACATTAAAAGAGAAGAGACTATTTTTGGTAGCAAAACTGTTTTGTTTTTGTTATAGAGATTTAAAGCAGAGAGACAGGAACCAGTTTCAGAACTTTTGGCGATTTTGCAGTTCAGATCAATGACCGTTGTTTAAATTAACCTATTGGGTTATCTTAGACACTTTAAAGTTTATTTAAAAAAATATAGACTCTCTAGTCAAATTACAGGGCAGTGAAACAACCTACTAAGCAATTCAAGGTACAGAGGTAAAGCAGTCAAGAAATAAGTTTTACCTTGGAATCATTTTTTTTAAATGTATGTAACTTAAATTAAGACTGCTTTATACTCTGCCATTAATCAAAAAGTGAATGAGTGAAAGTAAGAAAGAAAGGAAAAAAGAAAGAAAGAAAGAAAGAAAGAAAGAAAGAAAGAAAGAAAGAAAGAAAGAAAGAAAGAAAGCCATGCATCAATGACTCTGTTGGTTTTCTTTCCGATCCATGTGAACTGAAATCTATTCGCAACCCCAGACCTGTTGTTCTAATACACTCAATGCTAAAAGAAGGGAGATGTGTGAAGAGCAATTGTCTCGCCAAGTTGAAGTTCCTTAGTTTTCAAGGTCACTAAAGTAAATGGGAAACAAGTAGAGTCAACATTTAATTATACAGAAGCTCTAGGAAAAGAGACGAATGAAATCTACATTCATTTTTAGCTTGGGATCAGTTTCTTCTGTTCATCACCAATGACTTTCCCAACAGACATTGTCCTGAAACTTATTATCCAATCCGATTAGTGTCCTCTCCTTAGTTTAATTTTATAGGAATCGTGGCCAAAGCATAGCAAGATACCAAGTTAAGCACAATAAATTGGATAAGTAGAAGACATCTTCTTACATTCCTCTTATAGCAACCCAATAAAACAAAAACAGTGACAAAATAATACTTTTCATGATATGGTCAAGAATGTCATCCCATATTTTTAATTCTTTTAGTAAGAGAGATAGACTAGCTCAGTGCTAGGACACATGTCTTGCATTTGAAAAGCCCTGGGTTTAATATCTATACACATAGACACTTTAAAAAATAACAGTATTTCTTAAAACCAGGAACGCATACATTTATCATTACATAGAGTATATTTAAACAAAGTATGATCTAGTAGCCTCTATATCCATGTCTGCATATGCCACTGTGTGTGTGTGTGTGTGTGTGTGTGTGTGTGTGTGCTGATATTTTAGCATTAGCTAAAGAAGAGGAATTTCACTGCACCTGAAGAAGAGAAATAAGTAGAGACAACTCAAGAAGGGCTTGATGGATTATGCTGTAGAAGATTTGACAGGAGAGAAAAAGGCAATTGTGGGATAAAATCACTCCTCTGGGGAGGAGAAAGAAGTGAAACCATTAAATTTAGACACCTCATCAGTGGCTAGATTGTGGCTCACTGGTTACGAAGAGTGAGAGGAAGAATACAGAAGGAAGGGATAATAGAATTTTAAAATACTTAGTTTGAAAAGACTGGGAATAGATCCTTTAAGTGTCTATTGATTTTTACTGGACATAATGAAATGGGAGCCCTGCAGTGAGGACACCAAATTTCTTCTTAACAGTAGACATAAGTGAACATGGTTTATGTCTAAGACAATGAGGTCTAGTTACTACCATTTTTGATAATACTATAGTATATAGATTGCATTGTCCCTTGTTGATTTTAAGAATGAAACTATATAAGTGAACACTGACAAGTAACTTCGTTGTTTCCTCTTTTACTCTAATTATTGAATTAATGTTTTTGCATACAAGCTCTTGCAGTACCTCAGAATGATCAGTGCCCATGACACTGACTACTCAATTTCGTACTGAATAATAACAACATAAGTTCTTCCAAATCTTTGACATTAAATACTTAAAGCTACTGTTTAAGGATTATTTAGGTAAAATGTATATGTCTGCATTAAAATTTATGTCAGGAAAATAATAATATCATCATATTATTACTTGTTTCTTTCAAAAGCAAGTGGATTTCCACTATATTAATTATCTTTTCATAAAGTTTTGAAATATGTGTAAGAAAAGCATCAGGATTTAAATTAGAATCATACATTTCAGCTACGAAAATTAGCAATAGCATTATTTTCCTTTGAAAAACCATTAACATAGCAAAGCTAATTAGGCGTAGCAAAGTAGGATGCCATTCAAGATGAGGAGAGAAGTTTAGTAGGTTCAGGAGAGCGATTTTGATGACATTTTCTTAAGACTCTGAGGGTTTAGTTATTACTTATCTTGCTTAAGTATCGCTTTATTGGGAAAACAAAAATCAGTGAACTTTGCTTTTTGCAATTGGGAAAACAAACAAAAAAATCTGAGAGTTTTCCACCTGATATTCATGATTTTATGTTTTACTTTGTCTGAAGTGGACCCATTACCATTATTTATTGTAACTACTACCATAACATTGAAAATGTATCAATGCTGAATATTCATTTAAAACTCTAAGAATTACAAAAATAAAAAGGAACTGTTCTTTTGTCTTTCTCTATTGCTTTAAAGGACTCCTGCTTTCTGTTTATGTGACAGGTTTATATTTGTTCTGCATAACAAAGATGACATGAGAATGGGAACACTCATCAGATAGATTTCACTTATAACAAGAAAGGTGAAAAAGTGATTCTTGAATCTACTTATTATTAACATCCAGATTAATCAAAATATTTCCCCCAAAACTGTGCATGTTGCAGAAAATTCTATATGTTAATATGAACACAATGTCAGGTATTTTTTAACAGTAGCAAGATATCAGTGTAATTGCTTGAGAAGTTAGACACGAATCATTTAAACCAATATAATAACTCCTAAAAAGCACTGATATATTATTATTGACCAAAAATATAAATTCTTCCACACAAACAGATGTGGAACTGTGTGTCAACATGATAAATTTTTTGTTCTCAATCACTCAATTGCATGGTAATTTATTGAATATGCACAATTTTCGCTAGATGTAAAAGCTATATTTGAACTTGTAGGAGTAATTACCAAGTATGAACACACTGATGTTCCATAAGGGATTAACAGCAGAAATTTCATGTATTTCAGCATGTGATGGAATGAGGGTTTCAATTTACATATATCAGGAAAGTGACTGGGTAGCTAAACAGTGTTTTTATTTTTGTTTTCCCCCACCAAATGCTGCCTTTTTAATTTGATTTTCTAATACAAATGTCTTTACAAACCAAGTCCTGCCTTCCCATTGTTCTTACTCATTTTTCTCCAAGAGATTTACAACTTGTTTGTGGTCCCTGTTCACAGGGCTGCTTCCTGGAGGCTCCTTTGGAAAGTCAAGGGATCAGTCATAATGCTCAGAATCATGTGATATCTCCCAAAGATACCAGATGACTGAAATCTGGTTCCTTATACTTTTGACAGTGTTTAAAAGTTATTTCGGGGGTGGTAGGTAAGATAAATCTAGTTCCTGTTTTCCCATTTTGTCTGGAAGCAGAGAAGAAGATGGACTACTTTACACTTCATTTTCGCAAGTGCATGACAGATCAATTAACTTACCTCAAGTAAGGCGTATATCTTACAATCATAGTCTGGGAGATGCCTCTATGTCTCTTTAGATCCTGTTCATTTTCTTTTATATTCCTAGCTGTTCCTTATTGCTTCATCTGATGGCTACTATATATGGTACACATGTGGAAGAGATTGCATACATGACAAGGAAATAAAGGCCTCGTAAGTAAGAAAGAGTACGAAGTACTCCCAGAAATGGCTGGCTTTGTTTCATTGTGAATTTTATCTAATTCTTTCTTCCATCTGTATTCCTCAGGAAACTCATGATGAACAAATTACAATTGTACCAAAACTTGAAACCCTGGTAAACTTGTCCATTGTTGATTAATGGCTCTATCATCTGCTGCCAGCCAGGATTCTACAGACATTAATTTTAGCAGGAACAGCTGGTTCTGGGATACAGGTGCAGGCTGCTCCTGCCATAGGATCTACCTGTGATATATTAATAAAAGGATGAAGCTGTAACTTTTCAGATGCTGCTGAAATTTCAAGTCAGTGCTTTTATAGAAAGGTAAATGAGTCATAACTTTCTGTATACTGTTCAATATATCATTTTATCCCAGGATCTTCCCGATTTCAAAACATAGCATTATTCTCTGTTATGAAGAGAAAAGCAGTTAAAATGACTTTAGTCAAAATAGTCATACTGCCAAACAAAAGGGCCTCAAATTAGTAAGGGCATTGAAAACGAAATAGACTTACAAGGAAAACACTCACCTGTGTTAAATAAAAGTAACTATAAAAAATTTGAATTGAAAGTGCCAGTTTATGGTGTTAGTTCAAGATTTTGCTTTACTTTTGTGATATAGAGTGTCACAACCTCTTCATTAATTAGATCTGTCTTTATTTCTGTAATTATTCCCTTAAGTGTCTTATCTATGATGAAGTTTCATGAAAATGAAACTGTCTTTTGTGTTTAAAATATATCTAGATATAAGATAATTAATAGTGTATCACAAATTGAAAAAAAATGAGAAATAGCATAAACTCAAAATACATAGTGAGTTATGTATTATAGATGTGATATTTTGAAGACTATGCGAATTTGTAAGGCCATTTAAGACAGGGCCATTATCCCATGTCATGAGGTGTGCTGTGGTGTACATCACAACTGATCAGGTTTAATCCCAAGGTCCATGTTTTACCCTATGATATATTAGTCATTGTCTAACTTTTAAAATCCTTGTAGTTCTTATTATATATCAGGGATGATTTGTTTTTTAACTCCTCATTCCTTTGAAGATTAATGAAGAAATGTTTTCAGTACTTGTCAAAATTTTCACCTACCAAGTATCAACTTCATTCTTTCCTAAGTCACAGCAGACTAATTATAAAAACATCGCTTTCCTTAACATATTTGTATGTTTTCATAAAATGGATTTTTGATGATTATTTTTTAGGGGGTTATTTCAATGCTATCATGATTAAGACACAAATATGCCTATATTTACTAACGTGTCTGCTAAAGTAATAAAGTCACTTGGAATCATGATTATTCTAGAAAATGAAGGCACGTGGGAAGCATAAGAGAAGAGACATGGTGTTTAGAATCATAAGAGTGCACAAAATTTCTGCTTTATTATTTTATAGCTGAATAAGGCCTTGTCCAAATGATGAGATATGAAAATGTCTAGCAATATCGTTGCTTTGCAGTTTGGAGAAAATGTTAAATATCATATTCATTTCTAAGTGCAAAAAAAAAAATAACCTGCTTTTGCTAAGTTTTGTAGTTGCAGCAAATTAGGTAATATGCGTATGAGTAGACCTCATCAACAGTGAATCGCTCCATGAAGTTTGCTTTCATTACCAAAGTATATGCTAGGGAACTTATTTACATAACATTTAGCTTAAAGATCCAATTCATAAACGTTTCACTCTTAGTATGGGAACTTCTTCTTTCCTTGAAATACTTTATAGTTCTGTTACTATGGCAATTAGATGACTCTAGAAGCATTAGGGCCTCAATAGCAACAGGAATTGGAGCAGGTACCATGGCTCAGAGCTTGCTGTATCCCTCTCCTTACATGCAAATGGAGCTACTTTAAACTCTTCTCTTCATGGGGAGAGTTGCCCTTAATTGGCACAGCAGACTCAGAATGAGAGAAAGAGAGCTTTCTGAAAGACTTCTGCTGGCAAGAAACACTTAGACTAATTTATTCTTCCTTGGCAATTCCTTTGATATGGTTGATGATCCACGGATTGCCAACTGATGCTGTCTGCCTGCTTACACCTGTAGACTCCTGCTGGCTGAGGCAGAAACACTTTGAAAAGTCTTCCTGTGGAGAAGAGCCTTTCAATCTCATCTACTTTTGGTCTTACTTGTTTTTTACTTCATTCCAGCTCCTACCCCTTGACCTATTTCTCTTTTTGAATTTTATATATACTGAAAACATATGAATAGGAATGAAACATTAAGAGTCACTCAACAGCAGCTTGAGTCCTCTCCTTCCCCGAGGAAGAAGGAATTTTCAAGAGGTGCTGGAAATGGAGTTTGTGAACAGCGTGACATTTTTTCTCAGAAGACAGGTTGTTGGGTATAAAATAAATCTCTACTCTTAAGCTATGAAGTTGGGTGAAAATGCTCAAAGAGTTGGCAAGAATCCTGGGTACTGGATATTTTGTAGATTTATAAATAGTGGGGGAAAATGTACTGAGGGAACATTTCCAGCTCTCCTCAGAACGCATCATGGTCTTTTCTGGTAGGACAAAACTCAGCTCCTCCTCCCTTGTAAATTATGCTCACATGTTACTCTGTAGAAAGGTGAGCAAAGTCAATATCTGAAGTGACCTGTTGTAGGAGGACCCCCTATTGATGTCTTAAGCATACTTGATGGTTGCATACATATGCTCAAAACTATAGCATGTACAGCACACCCATGTGCAGATTGTCAACACTTATATAATGATCTAATTATCGATAACTATCAATTAGGTGAAGGATCCTTCCAGTTTCTGACCCTAAAATCAGCTCCCACACCTGCCTAAACTCACAAAAGGGCAGTGAAAAGGGAGCTCTAAAGCGATCTTGCCTGTGTCCACTGCTCATTGTACTGAATACACTTTTAATGCTGCTCTCTCTTCTGAATAAAACCTTTATCAATTGATCATGTGCACTTTTAAGATTCTTGTTTTTGTGCTTGCGTGTGCACGTTTGTGCAGTACTTACAAACATCTGATGTCCTAATCTAAAACTCTCTGCCTTTTTATCTTGAATCATGCATGGTCTTTTTCCGAACCTTGGGCTAGATTGGTATTTAGCAAGCTTCAAGCCATTCTCCCACCTCGATCCCAACTTAGTACCTAAGTACTAGAGTTTAAGAGAGACTTTCAAGAATGTCTAGCATTTTACATGGGTGCTAGGGATTTGAATTCACATCCTCATATGTGCATAACAAGTGCCCTACCCACTGAGCAATAGCTCCACCCCATTCTTACTCAGTAAGAACTTTTAGAACTTGGAAACCTGATAGGTTAGGATATTCCACAGTAATAGATGACAAGCCTGGGTAGGAGGTAAGTCTCCTGGGTAGGAGGGAGAGATCATACTTCATCCCTATGGCTACACTTTCCTTTCTCTTCTTCCTCATCTGCTGTCTTTATTAAGAACAGTCAAGCAAATAAAAGTCATTAGGGTGTTCTTGAAACTTCAAGATGTTCATGGCAGATTCATGCATGTCTAGCTATATCTTACTTATACATACTGAACAGAAAAGAAAAACGTGTTTTTACTTCCATTTTTTTTTTCTGAAATTACTTCTCTTAATATTTTCTACCCTCCGTGCTAGATTTAAGGACTTTAGTTTTACGATCTCATTTGTAAATTGAATTTCGCCATTTATGAGCCACATTCCTGCTGTTTGCCCTGTTGGGAAGCCCCAGTTCTGACATCCAGGGGGAAGAGATCCTCTCTTTAACAGGCTCAAACTTATGTCCTTCCTCTACTAAATACTTCCAAGAGGCAACAATAGCTGATTTACAGTTGTCTAAATTCTTCAGATTGTGAATACAGGTTTTCTTTCTCTAACAAAGCCAGCTGCCTGTTTATTTTTATTATTGACAAACCCTAGTATTCTGTCTTCTTCCAGAAAGTCCCAAGACATATTGATGGCTAGTTATATATCAGATTTCACTAGAAAGAGGCCAGTTACTCAATTGGAAGGTTAGAAAGAACCATTGTAAATATCCAGGAATTTCCTAGTTGAAATGAGGGCTTAATTTATGAGGAAGACCTTTGCATAAAGGGTGTAGATGCTTAAGGCTGGAGATACCAAACACCCTGAAGGAAGATTCTAAATGGAGACTCACTTTATTTGGAGTTTTCAAATCTAAACATCTATTCCTATACCTCAGAGCTCACCTCTCTGGAAGAAAATCAGGCCTATACTTCTACATTCTTTTCTCTTCTCCACTGCAGGTCCTCATGGGGAACTCCTCTTGTTCCCTAGACTCTTCTCTTTAGTGTATTATTAACCAATGGAGAGAGTTCCATCAGTCAGCCCCTGCAAAAGGAATATTTTCTCCTACCGCAATACTGTCTGGTCTCAATACAAACTGGGGGATGAGAATAACTAGATTCAAAACAGCAGTCTTACCTGTAACTCTACGATTCCATCTTTTATGTAGGATGCAAGGGAAACTGTCTGAGAGCTGATGTGTTTAGATTTTTATGACCCTGTATCAGAAGCTCTTGTAAAGGGAGCATAGAGTCAAAGGAAATGACAAAGTACAGCTTGGATATTCTGGATACCCACTACTTCAGGGTGTAACAGCTTCTCAGGAGGCAACAAGTTGACACCTTACCAAGTACCTCCTACTGTTACCCTAAAACTTGACTCGCAAACTACATGTTTCAGCCCTGGATATATCCATAAGAGGAGTGCCATATTCTGAGGCATGACATGTTCTTGCCAGTAAGATAAATGGCTGGAGTTAAATGATGATATGATTATGGCGCCATTTACAGTAACTGATATCTAAAAATCTAAGGAAAACTGGGAACTTACTAGAAGAATGGAACCAGTGGCTTCCAGACTCTCTCTCTCTGACTCTATTTTTTCTCTTCTTCTTCTTCTTCTTCTTCTTCTTCTTCTTCTTCTTCTTCTTCTTCTTCTTCTTCTTCTTCTTCTTCTTCTTCTTCTTCTTC